>NW_009694027.1:12028-61891 GCF_000703405.1 Apaloderma vittatum | reverse complement strand
GGGGCCCAGCCCTGCACGCGGGGCTCGAGGGGAGGCCCCCCCAGTGCTGAGCACAGGGACAGAATCACATCCCTGCTCCTGCTGGCCAACTGCTCCTAGTACAAGCCAGGATGCTGTGGCAAACTTACTGAGGGTGCACTTGATCCCCTTGTCCAGGTCGTTGATAAAGATATTAAAGAGAACTGGCCCTGGTACTGAGCTCTGAAGGACCCCGCTTGCAACTGGCCACCAACTGGATTTAACTCCACTCACCACCACTCTCTGGGCCCGGCCATCCAGCTAGTTTTTCCCCAGTGAAAAGTGTGCCTGCCCAAGGCATGGGCAGCCAGTTTCTCCAGGGCAATGCTGTGGGAAATGATGTCAAAGGCTTTACTGAAGTCTGGGTAGACAACACCCACAGCCTTTCCCTCATGCACTAAGTGGATCACCTTGCCATAGGAGATCAGGTTAGTCAAGCAGGACCTACCTTTCATAAACCCATGCTGACTGGGCCTGAACCCCTGGTTGTCCTATATATGCCTCAGGATGACACTTAGGAAGATGTGCTCCGTAACCTTCTTGTGCTGGAAGTGTGCCTTCCTACCATTTGTCTTTGAGGTCTTCTCCAGGTTTCATTTAAGAAGCTCAGAGTCTCTTTGGATTATGCCATAGGGTAATGGCTGTGAAAATCTTGACAGCTGCAGAAAAACAAACCATTTCTGATTCAGGGTTAATGGGTCCTAGCAAAAGAAAACAAGAATTTTATATGTAACATCAATGTACATGGTATAACAGAAGGGACTTGAACCAATTTTAAATAAAGTGGGATCTGTAATGTAGGCCATGATTCAGTACAATAGAAGAAATATTCTTTCTTGAAGGAAAATACAGAGTTATGCTTAGTAATTGAATAATAGAGTTTCTAAGGTATTTTTTGAATTAATCTGGATAATTATGTAAGCTTCTGTATCTGTGATGTAACAGGTATGTCTCTGCATTTGTATATATTGATGTCAAATACATGTTTTAGTAAGTGTAATGACTTCTATTTTTCTAGGTTAGTGGATGACCGGTGTGTGGTTCAGCCAGAGGCAGGTGACCTTGCTAATCCTCCAAAGAAGTTCAGAGGTCAGTAACTGGGGATTTTTTTTTTTTTTTAAATGACTGATTGATGCATTTCTGACTCCTGGAGAACTTTGCCATACCAGACACAAAACTTCCCAGATGCCTTCATGGTTTGGGAACGCATTGCTGAAGTTTCCAAGTGGAATGCAAATGACGGATCTTAAAAACTAAATATAAAATCCACAAGAGCGTGAGAGGTAGATGTAAAACATGGGGAAAGGAAATAATTTTCCTGTAGTCCAAGAGCTGGTTGCTCTCTTCTTGTACACTGAATGCAGATCCCCTACTGTGTGACCAACTCCTTCCTCCAGCCCTGCTCTTACTGTAAATGGGAAACAAGCTTCTGAGTTTAAATCTACGTGAGCTGCTGGTTTGTTTATTTTTTAAAAAGATGAGACAACACTTTAAGGACTACCCCCAAATATTTTCACAGACTCACAAAATGGTAAGGATTGGAGGGGACCTCTGAAGATCATCTAGTCCAACCTTCCTGCTAAAGCATGATCACCTAGAATAGGTCTCACAGGAACGTGTCTAGGCGGATTTTGAAAGTCTCCAGAGAAGGAGACTCCACACCCTCTCTGGGCAGCCTGTGCCAGGGCTCTGTCACCCTCATGGTAACGAAGTATTTTCTTATATTCAGGTTGTCAGCTTTTAATTTTGCTTTTGCTTAAAACCTTATCTGATTTTTCTCAACTTTCTTAGACACGATCTTGCAGATTTGGGTAACTCTGTTTTGCTTATTGGGGGAAATAATGCACTGACAACATGCAATTTCTACTTCTTGAATGCTAAAAAATGCACCTGTGGTATCTGAAGTTACATGTGGTTATGTGCAGGGTATGGAAATAAAACCTCTCAGTCTTGTCTGTACTTGATTTGAGCCATTGGCCATGCTGTGCCAGCGTAGAGCCTTTCTAGCCTGATCCAGACCTCTTTTGGCTTAGATGAGCTTGGATTCACACTAGATAAGAGCTAAAGACAGTTATGGCTTGCCTGGTTTAGTGCAAGAGGAATGTCTTTCATGGCTGCTTGCATCTATCTTGAGGGGTTGCACTGACGTTCTTAACCTTATTAATTTATTTCCAGTTTTTATTATTAGAAATTAGGAAAGAGAGGATGTACACTTAGAAACTAATAGTAATAAATTTCAGTCACTTGTGTGATGTCATGGAATAACTTTATAACAGAGATGGGGATAAAATCAAGTTCTCTGTTGTGGCTTTCAGGCTACCTAACTGTGATTTCATCCTCTTGCTGCCTGCAAAGACATACGTAATTCACAGCTTCCAGGCTGCACAAAATTTCAGGTGGAGATTCTTTGGACGATATTTCTGTCATTTCACTACCCTGATGTGTTCCCAAAGTAGAACTTATCCAGGTTTCTAGATGAGATACGGATCACTAGAAAAGATTTCCATGTGGCAGTATAGTTGCAGAATACATCCAAATGCCTATGATCAGGGAGCTGAACAGAGGTTCAAAAGACAACCTTATTTTTTTCATTGTCTAACGTTTGAGGGCTTGATTTTATAACTTCAGTAGAGTTCTTTTATCACAGTTCTGTGCTCATTCCTGACTTGAAAAGGCAAAGAAGGAAAAAATCCATGGTGTTCTATATTTTTTAAGAAAAAATAAAAACCAACCAAAAACTAAAGTACCCACCAAAAAAAGTGATTTCTGTAGCATTGTCTGTGCACTTTGATCCGGGGTGGAAGGTGATTCGAGCTCTCAGCGCTTAGTGGCGTGCCATCGGTAGTGGCAGTAGTACGTGTGTGCATAGTTCAGCTGCCAGAGGGGGAAGAGGCACAGACAAGACTTACAGCTGCTTTCTGCTGCTGGGAAATGCGAGGGCTCTACTCTGAGTTACATCCCAGCTTCTGCAGGGGAATGGTTTCTATTAGTTGTAGACAGTTTTGGCACTGTTCCCTAGTACAACCTCTGCTTGCTGCTTGCATAACACTTCCCTTTATCTCTAGTTGCCTCTGCTCCCTCTTCCTCACAGAATCTAACCTTTCCTCCAAACTCAGATCCTCCATTTCTTGGGGATCCCCTTTTCTCCCTTTCCTTCCCTGCCCCAAAACTTGTTGCTAGCTACATTCCTCCTCACTGCTGCTTCTTAGGTCCCTTTGGCTCTGGCAGCTCCTCTCCCTGTCACTCTTTACCTCCTTCTGGCATAGGGTGCACCCATATCTGATTTAATTTTGAAGTGACTTGCTTAGCTATCGCTAGCGTTGTGGTCCTGTGCTAATGTGGATGAACTGCATCATCTGTAGGGGAAGCTAAATTAGTGAAAAAGCAAGTTTTGTCACCTGACTTGATGCAACCCACCATGCTGTACTATCATGGCTGTATTGTTAGGGGCCACATCCAGTAGCATTTTCATGCTGCTTCAAGTATGTGTAATCCAGTGGCATTGAGAAGAATGGCTGCAGCAAAGATAAAGCCACTGTTTGGTTGTTTTCTCCTTCCTCTTATAAGTCAATTTCCAAGTTGCCCGGTAATAGAAAAAGGAGTAATGGGTTTCAGTTAGAACATAGAAAGTTCCACCTCAACGTGAGGAGAAACTTCTTTACTGTGAGGGTGACAGAGAGGTTGTGGAGTCTCCTTCTCTGGAGACTTTCAAAACCCACCTGGACGCGTTCCTGTGTGACCTGTTCTAGGTGATCCTGCTCTGGCAGGGGGGTTGGAGTAGATGATCTCTAGAGGTCCCTTCCAACCCCAAACATTCTGTGATTCTATGATTCTAAACGTGGGAATAGCAGGGGTTTTGCTGAGAACACAGCTGGAACTTGCTGTCTAATTGGGATTTAGTGCCCAGTACCCCGGAGGTGTCTATATTAAGAGAACAACCAAAAGCACATCTCTGTCACGCTTTGTTAAATTTCATAGCTCTGCTCAAGAGCACTGAGACAAAAGAGTTGTTAAACGTTCTTGTAACCAAGAAAAGTAAGCAAAACCTGTATTTCCACCCCCCCCCCAAGAATCTGCTGGGAAATAGCATCCAATTAAAGCAGTGAAGTTAATACAACAAACAAAAACCGCTTTAACTAGGTTCTTGACATAAAAAGAAGACTTAGGCATGAATGATTAATTGAATGATTAGACATAAGCAACTAAAAATAGCATGTAACAGCAGGAAGAGTAGGGCCTCCTGAGTAATAGAAACTACTGTCTGTATGGTTTACAATGTTTTTATCACCGATAGCTGAACTGGCGTTGATTTGAGGTTAGAGCATGACCTAAGAGTCAAAGAAGTATGAGAAAGGCATGTTTCTAACAAGATGTTTAGATTCCAAGGACTGACTGAAAGTTAACGTAAGAGGCCTCTCTTTTTGGTAATATTTTATCAACTCTTTCCCCAATAGAAGAAAAAAGAAAAAAAAGGAGGAAAAAAAAGAGAATTGCGTTTTCTAACCGGTTGTATCCCTTCTACAGAGTTCACTCAGAGATCAAATTTAGATTCCGAGCTGTTGGCCTGAACTGAAATTCTGCGTAAAGAGTTGTCTTAAAATAGCAGTTTCGTTTTTTGTTACGTGTTTACCTTCTATTTTTTGTGTGGGTGGTAGCTATTCTAGTTGTTTCAGAACATCCTACAAAACAGAGTATTGTTAAGCTAAGGGAAGCTGTGGTTGGTTTTCATTTTGTGTCCGTGCAGAGAAGCCGCGGTCCAGATTTCCCCTTCGTTCACATTGGAATGAGCCTGGAGTGGCTCTGTGTTCTTCAATGTGCATAGGCAGATTTGCATCGGTGCAAAGGAGGGCACAGTTTGGTCCCACACGTGTTTCCTGAAGTCTGTTGAAGGGGAAAAAAAAAAAAGAAAAAAGAAAAAAAGAAAGCATTTGCAGTTTTGCAGTTGCATTTAAGGGACTGATCAAGCCAGGTGCTTCTTGTCCTAATTCTAACTGCAGCTAGTGAGGGCTAAAGCACTTTGTGTCGTGGTGGAAGTGCTGACCCCGTGGCAGGGCCAGGGCTCACAGAGATTAGAAAGGACCCTGTGTGCCACATGTCCAGTGCTTCTGAAGGGAAGTCACATCACGAGCAGCAGAACTGCAAGTTTCCTTAGCCTGTGACCTTAAACATACCTTAGCTCCATGCTGTTACCTCCAGTGGGAAACGCTTGCAGCTTCCAAGGTGTAAAATAGCACAGATAAGATCTACTTCTTGGGCGAATTTAGCAACTCTGAAAAAGGAGCACCAGTCTCTCTTCCGTTTTAAATGTAAAATGACCCAAGTCATTAAACTGATTCAAAATTCCCTACATTTTATACCTATTTTTTCTTTAGGCATCTTCAATGAAAGCGTTGTCTGAGTGCCTAGATATTCTCCTCTTGACTTTTTCTTAATTTTTATTCCGTTCTAAGCTTTTTCTGTCGTTGTTCTTACTTTTTCTCTCCCTTCCATTATGTTCCTCTGTGTTCTCCCCTTTCCTCCTCCTCCCCTTTCCTCTGCCGTCTGCCATTTTCCTTTTTGCTTGCCTTCCTCTAAATAATTTTTGTTTGTTCTTGTGTTTTCTGCTTGTTTCTCTCAGTTCCACTTTTTTTTCAGACTCCTGATTGCTTTTACTGTTGTCCTCCTTAGGACTCATCTTTGCCCAACTCCTTGCTCCCTCACATTCTTTTCCATTCTCACTCCAGCTCTTTTTTACCTTTCTGTATTTTTTTTTTCAAAACACATAGATTTGTGCACACTGTGATTTAATAGCCCTGTCACTTCCACTTACCAGTTTGTCAGCCTGCTGGTTTAAGTAAAGCCATGTGATAATTTCTCTAGTTCTGCAAATCATGTAAATCTTCCGTGATGGGCCAGAGTTGAATTTCTAACACTTAAAAAAAAAAGAAAAAAGAAGGGGAGCAGCAGGGCAGGGAGAGAAAAGTATCTGACAAATACCATTCTATGCCATCTTTATCCAGTATCAAGAAACATTTAAAAGGCGTAATGTGAGTTATTTTCCTTTTCAGACTTCCTGAGGGTAGTTGCTTTTTGCTCAGAGGATGTGCCCAATGTGTGTTGTTGCCCTTTGCTGGGGCACATGGGCAGTTCAGTGCCTGGTGCATCCTCCGTGGATCATGCTCTGGGAGCTGCTGCTTTCCATCTTTTGATTGTTCTGATTAATAAATTCCATTTCTCCCCCCTAAAATAAGTAATTGGCCTGTGTCTCAGCACTGATAATTTGTCATATTTTCTAACCTGCTAATAAGCCACAGTGTAGCATAGGAGGTTAGGCCTGGAGTGTGACCAGGGAGAGCTTCCTTCTTTTTTTTCTTTTGTTTTTTTACATTTTGTAAAGAAAAAGTGATTTTTTTATTGTTTCAGAAATGTGTGTGTGGGCTAGGGTAGGCAATGTTTCTCATTTTCTCCATCTTTTTACTTTGTGCACAAGTAATTGAAATTTTGCCTGGCAGGTTTTGTGGGTATGAGAAAACTGATGAAACTGCAAAGTTGAACACATGAAAGTTTAGTAAGTGAAACTGGCTGATACTTTTAAGCTATTTGATTTTAAGCTATTTGTTTACCTTTGATAGTGCCTACTTAATTAGTATCCTCAGGAAGAAAAGGGTTTATGTAAAACTCCTAAAGTAGTGAGTTAGGAGCTAGGACTATCCGACAACGTCTGGAGAAGTTGAAAGAGATGCTCTGTTCCGTGAGTGGGTTGCTAGCCTGACCTCCGGGAGGGCTGAGCTTTTCATCTGCTGTCTGTGTTGGAAAGTTGCTTTATAATCTTACACTTCAGTTTCTCCTTTTTTCCTGTTTATTTAAACTATATGTTCTCTAGGGCAGGCACTCATTCCCCGACCTCCCCCCTCGATGTTTAGAACCACGAAGCTCGAATTTATGTAGTAGCCTATTGTCACTTTAATAAAAGTAAGTGGAAAAAACGTAAAAAAAATAGTGCAGTGACCTATTTTTAATGTACCTGGAATCTTAAAAAAGTAGAGAAATCTTGTCTGGAAACAAAGAATACGATTTATTTTTTTTAATCTAGAAATGGAGGAAAATATAATTGAAATAGTTTTAATCTTAATGATGAAAAAAGTTCTCAGTAGTTCAGCTTCTAAAGCAGTGAGGAGTGCTGTGTTGTGCGGTGTGGCTGCAGGTGGAGCTGTGTGGTGGCAGAGACTACCAAGCCCTACATTTCCTTTTCTTGGAGAGTTTTCCTGTGGGAGAATTCACCCATCTTCGAGAGGCAGACCCCGACAGTAGCGACTGCGCATCTGTGCACACATCTTGCGTTGCTCTCAGCAGCGTAGGAGCACAGTGCTTGGAGATTCAGCATGAGGATGAGAAGCAGAGTGTTTACTCAAGTCGCAGGATATGCGAGGAGTCACTGAGAAATAAAGACTGGTCCTATAAAAAGAAGGTATTGTTACTTCAGAGAAATAAGTGTTTTATGAACACTTGTGAGAAGGCACGTTAATTATGGATTGTTACAGAAAATAATAGCGAGCTTTTTTCTTGTGGGATGAAATATTGATACTCAACGTAAAATCTTCTGCAACATACAGCGTGATTTAACAGTACACAGCATTTTGTAACTATTCCTTCTAGGTGTCCAGGATATTGCAAAAGTTACCTGGGAGTTATGTACTCTAGATTGTATGACATTGTGAATGTTCCCCTTTGAAATGAAAGTAAACACCTTTGCAAGGTGGCTGGGTTTGCTTTGATAAAGATTTGTTATGCTTTCTCTTAGGAACAGCAGCTCAGGTCTGTGACTAGGGAGCAGATTGCTGAGGACTTTGTGTCAGTGCCAAGGAAAGTTCTACCACCCGCAGTGTTTTTGCTTGAACAAGCTTTTCCACTATGAATAGTAGAGGAAGATCAACTGCTTTGAAGGGAAGAAGCAATGCATTGAAAACCTTGGTGTGATGGTCAATATATGAGAGGACAAATGGCAGATTTGCAGAACTAAAGGCGTTGCAGCTTGGTTGGTGGCTTGAGAGCCAGCCCTGTCACAGACTGCTAGCTCTGGGGACGCAGGTGGTGGGAGGAAGCTGTGGCACTATCTTACTACAGTGGTTTTGACAGCACTGACATCAGATAGCTGTGCTTAGCTGGGCCTGATTGTAGTTAAGGGTGTTGCCTGTATTTTTTTAAATAATGAGAGTTCATTTTTACTTAGGAAAGGCAAGGCCAGTCTTCACATGAGATTCCCCTTCTCTCTCCTGTTGTATCACAAGAGATATTCCTACGGTAACATGGTTTCAGTAACTCCTCACAGACTGTAAAGAGATGGATGTGTTGGAGGATAGATCTTAGAGGAGCTAGATCTCCTCCTCTTCCTCCCTGTGTGAAAGAGTAATTCCATTGGATTGATAGTGTTGAAAATGAGAATAGGGTCTGCCTTGGTGCATCTTCTATAGAGATGTTGTGAGTTTGACACTTGAATTTCCACTCAGAGTGGAACAGTTAGGAAACTTATCTTCTCATGTGCTCTTGTGGATTGGAGAGCTGGAACAACTCCTAGGTAGTTAGCAACTGCAGATGCTAAACTTGCTCTGGAAATCAGATAGTGAGTAGGACAGCACTGTAAAATAGAAACTGTCTGCTGCTGACCTGACTCAGTGGTTAAACGCCCAGACTCTGACTTTAGGATTGTTCCCTATAACTTCCCCTGCTGATGTTTTTGTGACAGTAATGAGTGAATGACGAGATTATACTCTACTTAAGAATGACGTGCAAGTTTGGTAAATTCAGCAGTGACCTACACATTGAGCCTGTGTGTAACTGGGACGTGTACTTAGTGTTGATATTGTGGTTGCTATTTCATATTGCAGCGTCTTCGATAACAGAGGAAAGGGTGACTGTACAGTGCTTTTGGAAGGGGACTCTCTTTGGAGAAGGTGGCAGGAGAGCTGAGGGTAGAGAGGACTCTTTTCAAATTATTTTGTGCAATGCATGTGCCATTAACTGTGTTGAGTGTGGTGGTAAATAAACATTTCATGCTATTCCCCTGGGCCTAGTGTGCTTCTTCTCCTCTTTATCTCTTTCTTTTCTTTATTTTTGTGAGGAGGACTGACTGTGCCATGCTCTGTGCGATGCAGCTCTCGGGTGGTGTTGCCGAGTTTCTTCTTGGTGGGAAAGTTGCGTTACGATCAGCAGGGAAGTGATGTTGCTGATTCTGGCCAAACTGGGGTGTCAGCACCTGCAAGATGTGCTTGTGGGATCAGAAGAGGAATTTTTTTATTCTTAATCCAGCCCTGGGGAAAAACCTCTTCTAAGTAGGTTGGATTGCTGCTATTACGTAGCTCTAGCTTGTGCCATGGTTGGGTGGCTGGGAGCCAGGAAGGAGTAGTTACTTCCTTCCCACCTCTACCTCTCCGAGACCCTGGCAAGGAGCAGGAGGGTTGTTCTCCTCCGGATGTGGATTAATCCTCAGAGAGTGCTTGGCTATCAGTGGAGGGCTGATAGCTTGGGTCAGGCTTTCCTTTGTCATCTCGTAATCTCAACCCATGTTGGTGAAGAGTTTCATGCTATAGTACATGTGCAGTCCTGTATGTTCTTACTGGTCTTACAGCAAAACTGTCCCTTCCTCTTGCCAGCTGATATGAGTGGGGTGTGAACGGACAATTACCAAAATCTGCTAAGTAAAATGCCTTTCCGGCCAAGCTTTTAGAGCAGATACCATTTTAGGCTAGGTAACATTTATCACTCTAAAAGCAGTCAGATTTGGAAGAGTCATGAGCCTCTATTTCCAATCTACAGGACTGTCACTGGACCCCTGAAAAACAAGAAGTCTTGAATCAGGGAATTTCACAAAATAAGGTTTACTGCCAATTAACATTATCTTTCAATTATTAATTCTGGTATTGGGAAATAAAGATGAACAACAGAAGAAACATTTAGAGAAGCACCCCTTGGCTTCCCTCCTGACACACCTCTCTCCCTTCCTGGTTCCCAGCTCCATCGCTGCACCAGCACGGGATGGGGAGGGCATGGAGGTCTGTGCTTTGCGACTCGCTTTCCTTTGCTGCTTCTCGTTTCTTACTCCCTGGATGGCTGCGGTCCCCTCAGAGTGTACTGGTTTTCTGGGCAGCCACCCTGCTCAGGTGATTCCTCTCGGGTGGCCTTCCCTCCCTCCCTCCTTACCCCTTTCTTCACCTGGCCTATTGGATGGCGGTGGTGTTCCGTTTGTGTCACTGTTGTTTTTACTGTTATTTTCTTTTTAAAATCGTCTCTTAGTGAGGGCACGTGTAGACCCAAACACCTTCTTAACCTCCCCAGTGGCTTACAGGTGAATGCCCATGCAATCTCCTGTTTCAGCAGTGCCAGAAGGAGCCAGGAAGGCAGATGTATGGTGTACAGAAAGCAGGACTTATTTTTCCTCAAAGTTTCATGTGCCTTGGAACAGTGCATCTGTAGCATTGTGCTGCGGCACAGAGTGCTAATAAAGCAATAGGCAGTTTGGCCCGTGGCAGGCTCACAGCCTGGGATTCATACAGAGGTTGCAGAGGGGTTGCACAGCGAGCTCACATGCCGGGCACTGAGGGTTTTAGGTGCAACTCAGATTTCTGTCACCCTGTTTATGGTATCATTGCCATCGAGCTGTTTGGTGACTATGTTTAAACACTGGTATCTAGGCATTTCTGGAAAAAGAAAACCAAACCAAAGCATGCTTAAAAATGAAGGAAGTGTCTTTCAACGTTGCTTATGAGCATTTCTTTCAATCTTCCACAGACTGCCTTTTCAAGGTGTGTCCTATGAACCGATATTCAGCCCAGAAGCAGTACTGGAAAGCCAAGCAAGCCAAACAAGGAAACCATACAGAAGCAGCGCTGCTGAAGAAACTTCAAGTAAGAGAGATCTGTATTTGTAATCTTATCTCAGTCTGCAGGCTGTAGAATTACAATAGAATGAGAAAGAATAGTAAGTGCCTTGGGAACCACTGTGATGGGTATTATTATGCCACCACAGCAACTTCATATTCTTCTTAGCTCTCCTACCTCCTAACTGGTATTTATTGCCTCTGCCCTGTTTTTTGTCTTGCTCTGACGTGGCGGTTGTGCCTTTGCTATAAGCAAAATATTGCTTTCAGAAGTTTTATGAAGTAAAAATGGAGTTGTTAAAATCAGGAATGGTCCTTGGTTTAAAACATGCTATTATTTTAGAAGTCCTTTCCCAGAGTCAGGCAGAGGGATGGACAAAGAGATGTTTTCAGTGTTGTATCCCTCAGAATTGCAGTTGTCTCTACTTTCAGTCTAGGTGATTGTTCTCTGAACAGTTGAGCTGATTTTGTTTTACATACAGTGTGGAAGGAGCAATAACTCTGTCTCTGAAAGAGAACTGTCCTGATGTGATGATTGAATGCATAAGACTAAGTGAAAACAAGTTCGTATCAAACCTGGATGATGGTTTTATGTGCAGCGGAAAGGCTGCCAGTGCTTCTAGTTGAAAACAGCAGGGAAGGCACATGGTGTGTGGCTAGAGCTAGCTACACAGCAATTAGAGCTAGGAGCTGACAGTTTGTTCTGTGGCTGTGTTTGACCCAGACTATTGTGCTTAGCCTTGATTTTGCAATGTGCAGCCTACTAGTTTTATTGTATATAGTCAATGTATTGGTATGCAATTAAAAACCCAACAAGTAAAAGGGATGGTGACAGAGAAAAGCTAATTATAGGCCCTTCTTTCTCCTCTTTCAGGATGAAATAAAGCCACTGGAATTACTTACTGTGCTTGAAAATTTTTAAAACAGCATGCATCTCAGGTGTGATCCGCAAATTGTGACTGAGTTTGTATTCTGAGTTATAAAAACTCAGAATCGTTACACAGGGTCTGTGTGATTATATTTCAGAAAATTCTGCTGCAGCAGAATTCGGACGCTAATATTTTCAGTGCAGTAATGCTTGCAGGTTGGAGGAAGCATTTTACATGTGATTCGATTTCCTTTCTACACTATCTGTTCCAGTAGCTGAATGCAGATACTGATTCTGTAGAGTTTAAAGAAGTACCATTCTCTTGCAGCATGCAGCAGAACTGGAACAAAAGCAGAACGAAAGCGAGAACAGGAAGCTGTTGGGCGAAATTGTAAAATACAGCAATGTCATACAGGTAAACCTATTGAAATCCATCTGCCTTCTCCCAGAGATGGAAAGGAAACAGTTGTTTCATGTCAAGGTTACAGCGAGAGTGAAACTAACCTCAGTAATCTGGACTGTCAGGGGTCGGGTAAACAGAACTTGGTACAGTTTACAATATTGTGTTTTTCTGTCTGTTTTAAAGCCTAGCAGAAGTGCTGCATATTCATGTTTAAATAATATAAGATAAATTTTATGTGTAACTTTTACTGCTGTGGTTTAGAATCTGAATGTAAATACGTGTCTTTTATTTTCAAGATTTATTTCAAAATCATGTTATGGAGGTGCTTTGCAGCTCCTTTTAAATCACTGAAGTAATTTGTACTTTGTGACATATAAATGGTCCAGAAGTTATGTTCTTAAGTGCAGTACAACTTTCCTGTAACGGATTGAATTCCTGAAGGTAACACTCTTAACAGACCCTTGCCCTACCTGTGTAGTATATGCTGTAAAATTGAACACTGACACATTTCTCTCAATCTGAAGTATAGCATCAGTTTTCCTAAACTGCACTGTACTTTGATAACTCTCTTGTAGTTTTATTTTGTAATTATATATGTTATGAAAAATTACTACAGTGTGAAAGCCTTTGCCTCCTGTTTAGACTGGAGGGAGAAAAAGCAACAGCTGTACCAATGTTTTGAATTATTATTTGTTCACAGCTGCTGCACATAAAAAGTAACAAGTACCTCACAGTCAATAAGAGATTGCCAGCTCTGCTGGAGAAGAATGCAATGCGGGTATCTCTGGATGCTGCAGGGAACGAGGGATCCTGGTTTTATATCCAGCCGTTCTGGAAACTAAGGAGTGAAGGTGACAATGTAAGTGGAAATGCCAAATGTGTAAGAGGGAGAAAACAGAAAGTTTCTAGAAGACCCATGATTTCTTTTCTACTGGCATAAATCATAATGGATTAAGTTTGGGAAAACAAATATTTTAAACAATGCTTGGGACTATTAGCTTTTATGTGTCACTAGAAAGTGTTATCAAATGATGTGGTCTGGAATCTGAAATGTTGCCATGTTCATCTGAGCCTCTGCTGCCCTGTGTTTGGGTATCTCTGCTAAGCCTACCTGTTGTGTACAGATTTACAAAGCTGATAATAACTCTTGGTTTACACGAGAGTAAAAATTTTTTTTACCCTTTAAAAATAAATATTCTGGGCAACACTTTTTTTCTAGAGTTCAGCAGACAATATCTTTAGGAAATATGTCGGGCTTCTTTAAGACTGTATGCCCCTTCCACACATGAGTGGCATCTGTGATTGGAATTGGATTGGGTAATCTGGTGAGCCTTTTCTGAATAGGTTTTGGTAGAAGTCTTGTGTATTGGTAAGAGGAAGAATATGTAGGAGAGCTCCTTGCTGCAGATATAAGACTTGCACCCTGAGATCAAAACTCAATTCTTGATTCAGTCAGCTGTGGCTTGAAGTGCCCACTCTGCAGGATTCAGATCTGCTTCCGCAAAGGCCACGTGGTGAACTTCCCGTTCAGTCCCCATGTGTTGCCTGATCTAGTTGAGAGGTGGCGTCCCTGGTGGCAGGGAGGCTGGATTAAAATGATCTCTAAAGTCCCTTCCAGCTCAGGCCATTCTATGATTCTAACTTGTGTGATTTTATATTATAGAGCTGGCTGGGAGTATTTGGTCAGTCATCCCTGTGAAGTAATGGATGACAAAGTCCTCTCCAGATCACAGACAGGAATGCGTATTTTCTTGTGTATTTTCCCTCAGCGGTTACCTAGCTCTTGGGATGCTGTCCAGGATGATTGTGGTTGCTTGCAGCTCCTTTTGGCAATCGGTTGCAGGGAGGGAAAGGAGTGCATTCCCGGCTCCTGGTCAGAAGTCTCTAAAGTCATAGCCTTTCCTGACTCCACACAGTGATCAGAAGGGGATGTGAAAAGCTCACCTTGTCCCTAAGCCTGTTTCAGAGAAGAGCAGCAAATGCGAGTAGCCTTATGGGGCACCTCTGCATGGCTTTTCAGCTAGGGAAAATAAGTGTTATGGATCAGATGTTAACTTAGTATTCCTTTCCTTCTTTGGAAGGAAAAAACCCAAATAATCGTGATTTACAGCTTTAAGGTTTTGTCTTAATTTCTTAGAATAATGTCAGTTCAGTTTCTTAATTTCTCATGCCTGGGAAATAAGTGCTTGTCATGCTCTCTAGAGTAAGGACCTGGAGTTCCAGGTTTTGATCTGCAAAACTATTGTGAGCTCTGACATCTGAGAGCAGCAGAATACTCTTAAGTCTTGTAAGTCATCCTCCGTTTTACGCTATTGTGGGCATGTAAGAGTTTGAAAGCAGTTTTGCTGATCTGAAAAGTTTGCAGATCATGGCAGTGATCTCTGTAACATCCCGCTCTGCAGATGCCTCTCCTGTTTTTTTTACTGTGCGGCTCTATTTGACAAGCTCTGAGCTACAAGGGCCATGTGGGAAACTGTCAGGTTTACTTCCTAACTTAAGGGTCTCATTTGGAACCTGCCTAATGCTCATTTTCTGTCATCAGGTGTTGCCTTTCAGAGCTGGGAAGTCCTTTGGTAGCTTTCTCGGAACTACTCTGACACATTTCCACTAATTCAACAGCTGCCTTGTTTCTGTGGCTGTTGTAAGGGGAGCAGGAGTAGCAAGCAATGGGGGAAAGTCTTCATTTGCCTCTCAGATGGAAAGAGGCTCCAGCCTTGTACCCACTCCTTCCCTCTCAGTTACTCCCAGACATGTGCTCATTAAAAGGCAAAGTTTCTGGGAGAATCATCTACAAGCATGTCATACCACATGAGCTGAGGCTACTTTGCCCACTCACTAGGTGAACTTTTGGAGGACTTCCATTTTTTTATACACTTTTCTTCTTCTGAACTCTCAGTGCGTGGGGTTAGCTTGGTATATCGGGCACTTATTTTGGTTGGAAACTTGTGTTTTTATTTTTTATTTTCAGTTTCTCTGCTATAGTGAGGAAATTCCCGAAGAAAATGCATTTTAAAAAGTATTTAGAACAGTAGAAGTGAGTATTGAATAACTACTTGGATGACTGCTACTGTGTCAGGGTAGCCAGGGAAGATAGATCAAATATGCCAGAGATCCTAAAAGACAGGAAGGTGGTTTAGTCTGGGGGCAGCTGTGATATAGGAAGTCATGTGTGTGACTTTTCTTTGCAGTCATCGCAGTTGTTTAGCCTTGTGAAATATTTAAAAAATTATTTTGCGGAAGGACAGTTAGCTTAGCTTCATTAGCAACTGCTTAGTTATGCAAGTCAATGAAAGTAATAAAAAAAGGCTGAGAATTTAAAGCAATTGACATAACTGGAATATTTTATACAGACTTTTATTAAGCGTATACCAGCTCTCCTTCGATGTGACTGATTGACGCTAGAACTGGTTCCGGTTTGACTGAGTAGCAAAATGTGCACCGATAGCAGGATGAACTCCGTGTGGATTATGTGTTCAGTTCTCTGCTCTTTTAGTGGTCTGAAAACTCGATCTTGCGGCATGCTGAGGGACGTGGTCTTGGACTTGGGAAATGGCCATCCATCTGTGGGACAGTTCTGTTCATCTCCCCGATCTTTGAAGTGTGTCGACAGTGCCACTGCCAGATGTGGCTTCTAACATAAAAACAATGGAGATGGAGTAGCAGAGCCTTCCGTTTGCCTGGTGAACTACTTGGATAGTTAATGAAACAGAAATCACTGCTACTGCATTCAGAGCTAATATAACCTTTTGTAGCTTCTGGTTTTTGTGATATACTACATCTCTACTCGAGTGTTTGCTCCGACTTCCCTGGTAGCAGTGTAGCCATCAGGTGAGCCTACTGAGTTTATATGAATAACAAAATCACTCTAAGTGATGCCAGTGCTGATCTCCCACCTAGAAGATAGAATGCAGTCAACTTGGACTGTGGCTCTTTGCACTCCCAATGTACCCTCTCCATGAACACATGGACAAGTAGGGTTGCATGAAATCACCTTGTGCGTGAAGAAATCGTTTTCATCCAAGACTGAAGCTTGTGACTTGAAAAGCTGAATTCTCATAGGTTTCACTATGGATGCAATCATTCTTTGGAACTTTTTTATCTAGACCAGAAAGGGTAAGAGTTTTATCAAAGGAATTTGGAATGAAATCCTCAAAAGCTGTGGTTCTGATGCAACTTTAATGAATTCCTGTCCATATGTAAGGAAGAAGTCCCAGAGACCTGTCAAACAAGATGCTGTGTTTCTATGAAATTGCCTCCATCCCTTCCTACCCAAACACCTGTGGAGGTTTGAAGCAAGAAGAAAGGGAAAGAACATAAGCAATTTCATTGCTTCTGTGGCAGCTGACAGAGTTGGCCAGCATTGAGGGCAAGTTACTGATGTGGACTTGGAGCAGGGCAGGAGACTGAGGCAGAAATCATGATCTCACTTAGCAGTTCTTCCTCAGATGTGTGCTTAAAACAAAGGAGCTGTGTACGTCTTCTTTACTCTGGTTATGTCCATGGCAGTCACAGGCTGGCATTCAAAAATGCTTTCACTCTGCCCCTCTTTTTTTTTTTTTCTTTTTAAATAAGATGCTTAATGATGTCCTGTTGTACTAATTAAGTTGTTATAGTCCTGACGTACTTGACTTTGCAGGATGCAAGCCTGATGGTTTTTTGATTAATGAATTGTCTGGTCATAACTTCTTAAAATGGTCTGTAAGTAATGTCTGTGTGAAGCATGGCATGCAGGAATGTATTGCAAAAGTAATGTATCTTAAAGGCATCTTGTCATCATTTTTGGTTCTGTTAATGAACTTTTTCCTCATTACTTGGATCAAATAGGATTTCTGCGTGTAGTTTGAGCATGATGACCCTGTCTTTTGCTACTGTTTATTTTAGGTATATTGGTAAAGAGCAGGCACCCTTCTTTTTCACCTCTGCAATAAGTGAGCAAAATTCACCTATGTTGAAGGCTGAACTGGGCTCTGCTTTTTTTTAGGAAATGGGATGATCAATGCAGAAAGCATTTTTGTTGATCTGTGCATGGCTTGCACTGCATTTCATACAGCAAAAATCACATGTAGCCACTTGTCTCTGTGTGTCTGTGCCTAGAATTGATGTGAACAAGATGAGGAAATCAGGACCCAGTACTGACTGATCTATGTGGATTGCTTTTTCTTTTAAATACTTATTTTTCTACCTCCCAGCTATGGATTGAATTCTCCATGTGCTTGTCTTAAGGACTTTTTAGGTTAAAGACATTTTCATATATTGTTTGTCTCTGTCTTATGTAGATAAAGAATTGCACAGGCATGGGAATTTGTTTGCAAGGAGTCAGCTAGGAATTCTTCTCATAGAGTGAAGGTCTCTCAGCTGAGGTACCTGCTGCTCATCCTGAGGTTCAAACACCAGTTAGGAAGTAACAGCGGAGGGGATGGAATTTGTTCACCTCTCTCTGAATTTCCATTGATTTATGTTTCTTACTGGATTACAGTCATACAATCTAAATCAGAGAACTCCTGAGCCTGTCCTGACATTTGCCAAAAGATGATCCACAGATCTGGGGAGTCACTGGTTAAAGAAGGCTTTTGTGAAATGAAGAATGCATTGATGGGGGAGGATGGCTGACAGCAAGGGAAGGAAAAGTCTTGCTGTCTGGCTGTATGTTATTTTCTAAGCTTTTGGCTGGCAGTATGTATGGGATAAAGAGTAGTTAATTGAACTTTTAGATGAACTAAACTTGTATCTACTTCATGATCTTGAGTTTCTGCCGAACCCTGTGACATGCTTGCTGTGAATGCAAGGATTCATTAGTGTGAAATCTTGAACCCAAGCACTTGCACAGGCATGGGCAAAAAGAGCTTGTGTGTGAACTGCCTGCAAATAAATTCACTGAGTGCCATTCCTAGAGCATGCATTTGAGTCATTTTCTAAAAATGTTAACATTACTTCATTTTATTTGATAATTACGTGGCCTAAATTGCTTTTTATTTTTGACTTTCAGGTTGTCGTGGGAGATAAAGTTGTTCTCATGCCAGTCAATGCAGGGCAGCCTCTACATGCCAGCAACATTGAGCTTCTAGATAATCCTGGCTGCAAAGAGGTGAGTTCAGTGGAGGGAGGACGGGAAGTGCTGGTCTCAGATGTATTATATGTTGTTCTTTACTAGTAACCAGAACTCACCGTGCAACTCACCATGGGCTAGATGACAGTATTAAACATTGGTTCCCACTTGGCCTCAAAAAACCGAGGTGGAATGTATTTATTCTTGGCACTGAAGGCTTTGTTTGATTTACCTGGGTATCTGAAACTCTCGCTGATGTACGTCCTCTTCCAAAGCCCTTCAGGTCGTCTTTGAAGGCTGTCAACAGACAGAGGGACATTTTGCCCACTGAATCGTTTCCAGCATCAACATTTTTATTATTAATACTTGAGAGCTTCAGGACCCACGCTAGAAGCTGTACAAATATGCAGCTAAGCCATGTCCTCTGCCACCTGAATGTGATATGCTCTTTTAGAAGAATATAGTATCTTGAAAAGAGACATTTAAGAGTGTAATTGTGGATTGTGTTTGTTTTTTTCCAAAGGTAAATGCTGTCAACTGTAACACAAGCTGGAAAATAACTTTGTTCATGAAATTCAGTAGTTACCGAGATGATGTACTGAAAGGAGTAAGTATGATTTTTTTTTTTTAATATACATTTTGAATCTGAAAGATCATGCCATACTTGAGTGTAAAGAAAACATTAAGCGGTGAATAAAAGAAGAAATGAGGACTTCATGGAGCTATTGAAGATCCCCCACTAAAGTCCTTCAACAGCAAAGATGCTTTTGTTTTGTGTTATTGTCCTACTAAATGAAATTGTCTGGATTGTGCCAGCTTCCAGATCCTTTCTCCTCCTCCCAGTGGCAACTGAGGATCCATGAGAAAAGGTGAAGTTCAAGTCCAGAATGATAAGGGGTCTCTGCAGAATAGCTGTGACTACTCAGTTTATGCCAACATGCTAAAAGCAGGTGTACCAAGCTTGCAGAAGAGACTGAGGTATGAAAGATGACAATAGCTATAGTAAGATAATGGAGCTTTAAATGCTGAGGTGTTGCAGAGCAGCGTGACTCCAGATTACTCTGTGAGATCATTTACATTTTCATTTTAAAGAGTTAGATTTAATTTGTCCTCACTCGTACCTCAGTAAGTCATTATGAGCTGGCTATTTTTCAGTAGGTATTAAGGTACCTGCAGTTTTTGAGGAAGAATTTAAAAGGGAAAATGGTATATCTCTGTAGCCTCATTTGGGGATAGTGTTTCAAGCCTTGAGGAGAGGCAAAAGAAAGCAAAAATGATGCCAGCAGAAGTAGAGAGGGAGCATTGGTTTTGGTTCCAGCATGGAAAAAATGAGGTAATACGATGTTAGAAAAAAAATCTGGTCACTTTCCCTAAATACCAATACAGATCAGAAATTAAAAAAAAAAAAAAATCTATCTAGTAAAGTTAGCTGGAATTAAAAGTCAGCTTTAGATGTATTGTTGTCCAATGCTTATTGCAGTGCTCTGAAACAAGTTCTGTTTTCACAAAAGGACATGGGGCTTCTGCAGGCCTGAATAATCCCATTTGATTTCCAGACTCAGTGCCAAGATTTTACACTGTGCTCTTGGTTCCCGCTCCAGCAGTAGGAAACAAATAAATGTTTTCTTCACATCAGTTATGTTGACACCCCTGGAACTAGTGCAGATATAGAAGATGAGTCTAGCAGCTTTGCCTACCACTTAATAATGCTTCTTTTTCATACTACTTTAGGGAGATGTTGTTAGGCTGTTTCATGCAGAGCAAGAGAAGTTTCTGACCTGTGACGAATATGAGAAGAAACAACATATTTTCCTTCGTACTACATTACGTCAGTCAGCCACTTCTGCAACAAGTTCTAAGGCACTGTGGGAAATAGAGGTATTTTCTTCTTCTTATAAATATTTTAGGAACTGAAGGCCAGGATTCAGTAAAAATACTTTACCACAACGTGAATCATTCATAGCCTCTTGATATCATCATACACCTCCCCGTAACTATTATTATTTTATGAAGTGGTTTGTGTAGGATGAACCCTGAAGAGGTGCTTTATTGCTGTGCATGTGTGGAGAGAAGGTGTTTTCTTACTTGTATTTACCTGCACTAAAATGACGAAAAGTCAAATTCACACTTGATGTAAATGGTGTGATTTTATCAAAGCCAACTGAATGTCACTCATGTATCCTGAGTTCTGAGTGTTTATATTTGACTTCATGTGCAATATAGAAAATTGAAATTCATGACTGACAAGAAATCTCAAAAATGTGATTGAGCGCATTCTTCTGGAACAGGGGCACATCAATATCTGTTTAAAGTTAGGCTGAACAGAGGTGTTGTTGTTGAATGTGGGTGACTTTGCTAAGATAACTAGCAAATGTATTTTTGTTTAACTGGGGAACACTGGAAACTGGTATGCTTCAAGCCCTTGCTATTATGATAATGTAGCATACCCAAAAGTTCTTATATGCTGAACAAAATTTCTGTATGTAAAATAGAGCTACTCACTTGGATAAGCGGTTGATTTAGGATCGAGTGAGGACTGTGTGGAATGGAGTATATTGTACTTGTGGTTATTCGAAATTACTCCTTGAGAGAGACAGGCACTGCTAGGTTTGAAGGTAGCAAATGACCTTAAAGCTCAGTCAAGGGCAAAAAGAAATAACCTGGGATATTTCAAATTACGTGGGGATGTTTTATCACTTGAACGGAAATTTATCAGAAGCCCCTAGTGTTGTCATAAATAGAACTGGTATAAGTGGTGAAACAATGTAAGAAGTTTTGAGTTTTGCTTTCAAGTAGTGCCTGTATAAGTGTGGAGCAGCTCCACTTACTTTCTTGAGCTCCAGATTTACACCATGTCACTTTAATGCAAAATTCGGTTCGTCATGTTTGCCAGGAATAGATTAATGAAAACATGGAAGGTAATAGGAGGAGTATTTACTGGCACCTGGCAAAAAATAAGTGTAAGTAGATATTATCTATGGTGGGCACAGTGTGAGCACAGAATTTTTCTCTGTAGTAGACTATTTGTAATTATACAGTTTACATATTTTTGTTTGGAATGAGCTGTAAGAACTGTCAGTGATCTAAGTACAATCTTGAAGAGCACGATTAAAATCTCTACTTCTTTTAGGTTGTTCATCATGACCCTTGCCGGGGAGGGGCAGGACAGTGGAATAGCTTGTTTAGATTTAAGCATTTGGCAACTGGAAACTACTTAGCTGCAGAGGTAAGTAAGAATGTAGATTAAATGAGTGCTTTTGTGCTGCCTAACCAAGTACTATATATGTCCTGTTAATTCAGACATGCCATGATAGGTAGGTCTGCTATGTAGATCTCTGAAAAGATGAGGTCTGAATGGGGAGATCTGTTTGTGCACTACTGAGTCATGCTGTATTGCTGTAGCCAAGGGTTGCAAGGAAAATTTTCTGAGCTACAAGGCACTAGTAGGTGAGTTCAAGACACTTTAATTTCATCTGTGCTGTTGAATTTTGAATCTGCTGTTGTCATGACAGCCAGGGCAAACACCACTGTTAAATATCCACCATATTTACACTGAAAATCCTTGGATTCATTTTCCTCTCTGCTCTTGTTTGCCCTTGATTTTTGAAATCAGTCAAATCTTCTCCTTTGCTATACAGAATAAAGCTTTTAGAGCGGGACTGAATGCAAGATAGTCATTGAGCTTGATCAGAGAAGACTGTGCATAAGCACTAGAACAGATCTCTAAACTCCTCTAGTTCAGGAATTATCATTCCTTTTTTCCTCCTGCAGGCTCTAGACTTGAAAAAACTGTTTCTATGGTGCTGGTAGCAGTGTACTGATTTTTGCATGTCAGCATGCGATCCAAGGCATCTCTGCTCTGTAGGACCTTGAGGAAGGGTGAACTTATATATTGGTGTCATGACTATTGCTGCCATGCTAGTGCGTTGTAATTATAAGCAGGTTGCAGCATGCTGCACTCTTGTCTTTTGACTAAAATTTGGATAAAGAAAGGTCTGAGAGAGGCTGTACCCCTTTTGGTGGAACAGAAGGTCCAAGAGAAGGAAGGTCTTGCAACTTGGCTGGTTATTATCTGGTACTTTGTGTTAAGGAAAAATAGTGTTCCGACTTCGCTAGAAGAGCAGCTTAATATCTTTTAAGATCTATCCATAATTGTCCTTAATAATAGAATAGGGCTCCCTGGTTGCAAGAAGATACGGACTTTTAAAATCAATCTAATCTGTATTAGAACTGGTCTGTGCCCAAGTTATATCAGTGTAATGAAAAGTAGGGGTTCTTCCCCTCGCTAGTTTAGTCAAGTCTATACAGAATGGCTTCTTTTGACTTACGCTTGGAAGTATGCATGTGAAAATATACAGCAAGAGCTAGTTACAAATCACTGTATGTTAGGTAATCCCTTAAAAGAAAGATTTGCTCTAACTGGCTTGAGTTTCATTTACAGCACTACAGCCTCTGTATGCAGACAACTCCTTAGTATTCATAGGGTGCTGTTTTCACTTTCCAGCTTCTGTTACAGCCTGCACTGATTTCAGAGTAAGAGCAAACAGGAGCTATGAAACCTTAACTTATTTCTAATTATGTCAGAATGTGAACAGTGAACTGCCGGAACAGATACTGATACTATTTTCCATCCAAGATTGAATATAATTGAGATCTTCTCATTGGTTTTAGCAGTAGCCCACAGTGTAAGTTAGAAACCTGATAGGCCCGAGTGGTGAAGAGCATCACCCCTTTAAAGGCTGACTTGCCTTAACTGCTCTGCTCTGCGCTGCTGCCTCCACCCCACCCCAGTACTTGGGCTTGGCTGAAGCCAGCTGCCTTTATTGTGTAGTTAATATTCGCTAATAAGAGCTAATTTTCAAGAGGCAACCAGTACTCTTAGGTAAGAGTCGGTTCTATTTTCCTCTCTGCTTACAGTGAGAGATGCTCCTAGTAGAAAGATTTTTTTTTTTTATTGGACTAGCTAGGCTGATGGAGAGTCAGGAAATGCATCAAGCACCCTGACTGATGGGCTTCCTTCTCCCTCCATACCTCATCTGCTCAGGGATTTTCAGGGGAAAAAGTCTTTGGGGGAAGAGGTGTCATGCTACACTGAATGTTGACCTTGAGCTTAGGTCCTTTCTACCTCTGGAAAGGAAATCCCCGTCAGGAAGACTTGTAATATGGAGAGTACAATTGATGCAGTAGAGTGAGAGCTGGAAGAGCATTTGGGTTGAACCAAGGTGATAGGCTGCGACTGGAGAAGAGCAGCATTAGCTGCTGTATCTATGAAGTGTGAAATACCTGCTGGTGGAGATATTAAAGGTACTGCTGTAATAAAAACCTATGAACTGTATTTTACACAGTTCACACGTCGGGCACAACACACCAGCCAGACACAGACGTCAAAGATTTATGAACAGGCAGGCAGACACCTAATGTGCGTGAGCTAACTTTAAATCAATTGGGCAAAGCTCACTGAACTCTTATCTGTGCTCTTCCACCACAGGAAGATTACTCATGGTATGAATTGTAATGGTGTCATGCATTAACATGACCCAATTTTTTTTAGGCTTCCATGATAAAGATATCTAGAGTGCAATAATAAGTATAAACGCGTAAACAAAATCTGTAAACGTTTTAAGTATTCTGGTTTTGGCTAATGATACATCTGTTACAGTTTGAGCTATTGTAAATCAGGATTGTTTGTTGTTTATAACTGTCTTTTCCGTACTCCATCCTTCTGTAAATCAGCTTGATGTGTACCTGTTGTGGTTTAAGCCCACCCACCTGGCAACAAAATACCAAATAGCCAATTGCTCACTCCTGCGCTCTGCCTCAGCAGGATGGGGAGGAGAAACTGGTACAAGAGGTTGAGGGTTGAGACTAAGGATAGAGAGGGCTCACTCACTACTTATGGTCACGGCTGAAAAACAGAGTTGACTTAGGGGGAAAGAAAAACACATTACTCTAATTTAACAAAACGTCCTCCAGTTTTCCAATCAGATCAGAGTAGGATAATGAGAAATACAGCCAGATCTTAAAAACACTCCCCTCCCCTACCCTTCTGCCCAGGCTCAGCTCTGCTCCTGATTCTCTACCTCCTCCCGCCGACGGCACAGGGAGATGGGGAAGGGGGGTTGTGGTCAGTCCGTCACACATTGTCTCTGCCACTCCTTCCTCCCCAGTGGGAGGACTCCTCACAGTCTTTCCCTGCTCCAATGTAGTGTCCCTCTCACAGTGTCCTCCAGGAACATCTCAAGTGCAAGTCCTTCCCACAGGGCTGAAGTTCTGCATGAACTGCTCCAGTGCAGGCCCCTCTCTTGGGGTGCAGTCCTCCCAGTGATGGACTGCTCCAGCATGGGCTTTCTTGGGAGTCATGGTGTGCTTCAGGTGCAGTCCCCTGCTCTGCCCCAGGGCTTCAGCTGGGATTCGGCTCCACCATTAATCTCCATGAGCTGCAGGGGCTTAGCCTGCATTATCACTATGGGATGGGGCAGAATCTCTACTCTGGCGCACGTCTCCCTTTCCTTCCTCACTGACTCTGGTGCCTGTGTGGTTATTTCTCTCACATCCCCCTCCTCTCCCAAACTAAAGAACTCTTCCAGCAGATTTTTCCCTCTTAAATATTTTATCTCAGCGGTGGTGATTGGCTCAGCCTTGGCCAGAGGTGGGTCATGCTTCTAGCTGGGAGAGCTTCTAGAAGGTCCTTAAAGGAGCTGCCCCCATAGCCCATCTGGTACCAAAACTCAGCAGACACCACCCCAACACAGTACCGTGCAGACTGCTGCAGTGGAATACTGCATTGGTCAAGTCTCAGACAACGAGCAGAAGTGCCCTTCACCTGGGTGTCTCCCTTTGCTCTGTGTAGTTAGGCTTGTACCTTGTGTGACCAGTGCCTTCTCTTCTTCTCCGAGGCTTCCTTTGCCAGATGTAACTGCTCAGGCTGACTCATGACTTGGTGCATCACTACTGAGTCATGTAGTGAAGGGATACCCCACTGCAGCTTGTTAAGGCCAGGTCATGATCTGGGGACTAAGAAAATTCAAGATGTTTGCCCCAGAGAATTTGGACGTTTAAAATAATTAACTTAAAGGTGTTTCTACTGCAGTAAGTAGCTTAAAAAAAAACCCTGAGACAATACAGTTGTTCACTAAACAGAAAATATAGGCAAGTGCTTGTAAGTCTAATTCTTATAAACTCAAGAAAAAGAAGTCAGGGTGTGTTAAGTCCTAAATTCCATGTTCCCAAGAATCACAGTCAGTCCTCCAGCTTTTATTACCTGTCAAAGACTAAAGGTCCTCTGATACCTTGGGCTCTAGCAGTCTCAAGCAGTACCATTTCCTTTAATCCTCTTAGCATCGGCATTACTTAGTCTAATTTTCATTAATATGCTTTGATGTTCTTTTAAGACCTACTAATACCATAAAGGAACCTAGACCCTACTGCCAGACTATAGGCTGAAGATGAGCCATCCTGAAAGACCCACTGCTAAAGGAAATGGAGTGAAAGATATTTGCTAATTGCATCTAGTCTCATTGTCGTTCCCGTACTGCTGTGCACATCATGGGAACACCGTCTGACACATCAAATGCATCTTGTGCTCTCACATAATTACTTAAGGCACAGGAGGGACGTGCTGAAAAAAGGTTTTCATGTTTGGTGGCAAGACTTGGAACATCAGAAGTCTGAATAGATGGTAATGTGTCCTACATGTCCAGCACTTGGAAACCTGAAGCCGCTGGCTCAGACATTTCCAAAACATTAAAATAATTAAAAAATGGAACCAAATATTAATCTGAAAAATTGGAAAGAGAAATTCTTTTCTTTGGAGACAGTAGGATTTCAGCTCTTAGTGTCAGAAGGGCTTGATTTCACCCAAAAGAGCTGAGCCAGATCCTTAGCAGGAAATTTAGACACTAAGCCACCAGCTAAGATACAGGCTGCTGAGTTTTATTCTCATCTTCACAGAGTCAGCAGTCTTTTAGAAAAAGTTCTGTAGAAGATTCTTTTTTTAGCCCTGGTTACAGCAAAATGACCCAAGTAATTATGAAGTTTTATATTTATAAAGAGAGGCTGTAAGGTTAGGTGCAAATTGAATGCTTCAAAGTAACAAAGACTTTCCCAATTTTTTTTTAAGGTCTTTTCAGTGCATGTACCACATGTAGAATGCACCCAAATCTATCTGTCTCTGTGTGGGAGTGAGCTGCAATTTATTGAATAGCCTTACAAATGCTGCAGGCTGGGATCACACAGCTGTGTCTTTCTCATGAACGCACCTAACCTTTTCAATATTTTAATTGCCAGGATAAAAGCCTCTTTGAACTCAGTATCAGCTTATCAGTTGTACTGGACCAGAATGTGTGCACCTTTAATATTCTTCAAGTGCATAGCAGCTCCAAGTTTAATGATTTCTAGACTGGATAATCTATACCAAAACTATTAACACTTGGTGTGTGAGGATGTTGAACAGAAATATGTGTGGCCATGCATACGTATATGCACACATGAGAAATGCAGAGTGAGTCTTTCACTTCATATTAAACTTCTCAGATGAGATAGTTATTGCTAAAATAATCACAAAATATATATGCAAATATCAAATCACATGCTAGTCTCACATATTGCAATATATAACAGGTAAACCACAGTACATTTCTTGTGAAACACTGTGAATGTGTACATAACCACAGTGCAGAATTTCTGTGGAAAAATCTGTGATATTTCTGCTTTACTTAGTTGAATAGACTAAATCAGATAGATACCTTGGTCAAAATATGACAGTAAATCTGGTGAGGTGTTTGTTTTTAACAATGATTTAACTATAATGTTCTAAATTAATTAAGGTAATGCACCTAAGATGGCAGCCTTCTGTGATTCTATAGAACTGGGAACATAAACAAGAGTTCAAATTATTACTGTATCTTCCAAGGTAGTGCATAAAATACTGATGTTGCTCCAAAAGATAATCTGTGACCTGAAGTTCTAGGTGGAGAGAAGGATAAGAACAGGCTGGCCAAGGCAATAGGTTGAAGCAGTGAGCTCAGAGGTAATGGCAGAACCCAACTTTTTCTGACTGGCAGTCTACTGAACTTGTAGGTTCGTGAAACCACTTTGTTGCTCATGTAAAGGCCCTTGATTCAGTAAAGCTCTTGGGAGTAGCCTTGTTTTTGAAGTCAGTGGAACATGAGCATGTATGTGCTCGAGTGTCAAGGATGTCTTGGATATTGACCTGGTGTGTTTGGGCTTCCTCTGACAGTTTTCACTTGTGCAGCCGCCTCCTGGACTTCTTTGACCATTGTAGGACTAAAGCCTCCACAGCAGCCACTCTGAACTTCTGCATATGAATATACTTCATAAATGGTTTGTGCAGGGTGATTGAGATGGCAAGCTCTTTAGGACATATTCTGGTGATGGACAAGTCACAGAGATAAGGCTGTCCACTCACTAGCTGCTTTGAGCAGAAGTAGCAATGTGATGCATGTCCCACTGAAAACCTTCTCTGGCTTCTTTATAGAGGGTTTGCTCAGTGGGTTAAGTGCGGTGCTGGCAACGACCAACATTGAGGTCGCGGGTTCGATTCCCGCTTAGTCTCCATGTGTTGCCTGGTCTAGTCGAGAGGTGGCGTCCCTGTCCATGACAGGGAGGTTGGACTAGATGATCTCTAAGGTCCCTTCCAGCCTGGGCCATTCTATATGATTCTGTGATTCTTTTTGCAAGAGTACAAGTACAGGGTTTAAGTGATAAAATGGATCAACTCTGATGAGAGTTTTGTCCTGAACTCTTTTGTTAAAATCCTGCATGAAACGTACTTTTAGCTTTAGGGTTATTTTAGCATGCTCAGTGGAGTTTCTTTTGAAGGTAGAATGATTGAAGCCAGTTGACCTGAGCAGCAGAGGGTTACGTGCACATGAAATGAAATGACAATTATATGAATATTCTGAATGGAGCACAAAGCCCAGTCCAACTCACCAAGGCTGTGGTTCAGGGGTAAGAACACTTCAGTGGCAACATAGGCTTGCAGAAATGTTGTGTTTCTGCAGGGATGCAATTGTGGTCCTGTGACCGCAGTGTGCCGTCCCTGAGGTGGCTCCAGGCTGCGGGGAAGAGTGTGCACCAGCGGCACAAGTGGTTGCAGTGGGTTAACAGCAACTGCTGAAGCCAGCATGCAAGTCCTTGTGGGGCTGTCAGCTGAATTTCACCTTGTGGTGGTGTGAACGTCTTTCTGAGAGCTCCTGAATCAATGACCAATAAAAGATATTAATTTTTCTCTTGTCTTTCTTCGATAATTTCTGCCCATATTATCTCACTCCCTTTTTCTGTCAAAATTGCCTAAGCTGCTTTTTAGAGAAGCTTAGGTACATCATTCACTTTAAATTGAGAACTAGAGTTAATCTTGGTTTACATTCCATTTTACATTGGGAACTGCTCTTAATCTTGGCTTACATTCTTTTGCATGGATTTCTGTTATGTCTCAGTATTAAAAATATTAGCCTGCCATATAATGTATGTCATTATAGTATGCATTTATCTGAATGGCCAGGGCCATATTGTTCATGCTAAATTTAATCCGGTTGTAATAATCACTCGATTTGGATCATGGCAAAGATAGCAGAGCGCATGTTGAGCTTAATGTTGATAGAAAATAATCCTCTCCTGCTTTCTGAATAGGCTGTAGTAAAAAAGTGAAACTTGCCACTACAAGAATAGAAAACAAAGCATTTAATGGGATTTTAAGAAAGATTACACATTTACATGAGTCATTGTATCCTCAGCATTAGCTAAGATTAAAAAAAAAGTAAAAGGGAAATCAGTTCTTAAACTTGAGTCTATAAACCAAGATTAACCCCATGGAGCCCTGGAGAAACTTTCTCTGTAGTTTTCTGGACTTTAGTTCACCTTCTTAAACTGCAGTGGAAAATGGAGTACTGCATAGGATTTTTTTTGTTAAGGCAAGTAAGATTCCGTAGTTGAAGGCTGTAATTTACGTCTTTAGAGATCCAGATTTTGGAAACTGTACTACTGACAGAGATGTTTTGTGTTCAGGAAACAAAAGAGACTATTGCTTGCCAGTGTTACTTTTTGGGGTGACATGGATGCAAGCCTTCGCAGAAAAATTTCTTTATCCACTGATCATACAGCTCATGCAGAGGAGGAGAGCACGATGCCCTTTGTTTCCGTCTGCCTGTCAAAACAGCGCGGCAAATAACTGGGTAAAAATGGCCTTGTTTAACCAAGATGTGCGGGTACCTTTTTCTGAAGGATAACGGTTTGCAAACCGGAGAAGGTACCAGGAGATGGCAGCATCCACCAAGGCCTTCACACATCTGCTCACAGATTTAATTTGTTGGCATTGCGGGACCTCCTTACCTGGAGATTGCTTCAAAATCTTTTGTTCAAGTCTTTTTTTCCTAGTCTCCTCATTAAATGTTAATATAGATTCTGATTAGTTTCTATCTGTTGGTCTCAGTGATTAAAAGTTCTTCTAAGAAGGGCTTCCCAAGGTGACAGGGTGAACTCAACACTGTAAGCCTTATTTCAGTTTTTCGTTGTCTCATAGGAAGAGTGTGGAGTGTTGTAAAGCTCTGCAAGGAGTGAATGATGATTTACAGCTGTGTATGAAGAGATGGACGAGATCCAGAAGCTAGAGTATGAGAAGGATGGATTACTGATTTACAGAGCTGGTCTGACCTGTTCTGCAGACTTGGATGTGGCTTTTTAAAGTGACAGGGTTAGAAGCTGGCCATTTAGCAAAGCGCAGAGCTAGATTTTCCAACGTTTTTGTTAATCAGGAGAACCGCACCTGTATTTCTTGACCTGACTCATCTTGACTGCTGAAAGTTAATTTGCGTCTCTTGGTGTGCAAATACCTTCAGAAGTGTGGATCTTGGGGGAAGGATTTTTTTTCCCTCAGCCAACTAGTTTTGCAGCAGTGATCTGTGAGACTGCGTGCAGCTTGGCTTTTTCAGTCCTGTCTCAACTTGGCTGCATTCGAGCCGTGTTTGTATACGTGCAAGCTTTGGGATGAAGCGTGAAGCCATTAATGCAGCATTTACTGCCATTTAGTCATTACAAGGACTGCTTCTGTTATAAAAAATGCAACGTTTGCTGGTATTGCATTTTGAAGTGTTTCAAAACAGCAAATGTAGACATGTGATCTGTTCTTCAGTGCATTTTTTTTGCTTCTCATTTCAAGATTACTTAAGAAGCTTTTATTCAATTATATTTGTGTGTCTTATTCTTTATTTTTGATGCTCGATGAAGGATTAGAAGGCCTCACTCATTTTTTTTTGTGTTTTAAAAAATTTGGGGTTTTTTTTGTGTGGGGTTTTTTTTGTTTGTTTTTTAATGGTAGAAATTTCAGTAACGTCTAATTCAGTCATCCCTAGTTATTTTTGGGAAGACGACTGAAAGGCATTAAGGAATGATAACATATAGAACATAACCCTTGAAGATGAGGATGCATTTTCCTCTAGCACATGCTGGCATGGAGCCGCTGAAGCTCGTGGCGAGGTTACAGCCCAGCATTCTAGTTAGACTCAGGGATCTCTTTTTCTTTCTTTTTGACTTCCCCTGCAGAACGGGATATGGCTGCATGGGTCTGAGCACCGGGCGCCACTGAGCAGTCAGGTTCTCTGCCCTTGAACACAGCAGAAGAAAAGGGATTTCCCAGTCACCGCTCTCTCCTGGCTGAAGGTAGAGCTACGTGTTGCAGCAGCTCCAGCTTGTGCTGCTGGCCCGAGACCTTTAAATCAGTGGTGGTTTAGGCACTGGCCATTGCTTGTACAGCAGCTACAAATGCTGTCAAGCATTCTTCTCACGACAAGGGTGAATAGTCAAGGGTGAATAGTCGGGACAGAGAGGTGTCTGGGCTGATTCTCATTCGTGTCTTTGCCGAGCAGGTAGTTCCCCCACGCCGGGCTGGCTGTCCCTGTCCGCCTCCTGCTGACTGCGCCACAGACGGGGGCCTAAAGTGGTCAGAAAGGTTCACCTCTCCCAGCGCTCCCTGGGAACTTGTCTGATCTGCTAAGAGACGGCTTGTAAGCGACAGAGCAGCAAAATACAATCCTGAAATAAAAGGCCTTTTAAATTTTCTTCAGATGATGATTATCAGGAACTTTGTGCCAGTGCTGTGGCAGTGTCGAATGGGATTTGTCAAGGTAGAGTCACAGCCAGTCTTCCTCTGGCAAGTTAATAAGATGGCAAAAGTCCTTTGAATACCACTGAAGTCTTTGAAATTGTGCAAAAGTCCTTTGGATTTATCGAAAGCTAATCAGTATGACATTAAGAAAGAACAAAGCAAGCCTAATGAAGATGAAAGATTTGAGAACTGGATTTTTTTTTTTCTTTTGTGCTGGCTTTTTCCCCCTGAAACACTTGCCCTTGTTGATTGGGTAACAGGCTGTGTGTTAACAGGCTGGCTATCAAATTAAATGGGAACTGTTTACGTGTGTTGAATTAGATCCTTTTATTCTTTGTCTGTCAGGGTTCCCATCATAAACATGGGTTTTAACAAAGTAGTTAAAATGCTCATTTAGCTGAAATTTAGCAATCTAATTCTTTCTCTGGTGAGATGTTTTAAATATCCTTTACCTAGTTAACAAAATCTGATTAAAATCAACATGGATATTTCTTTCACCAAACTACTCTCTCCCCTTCTCAATTAAGAGTGTCCAAAAATAGCCTATTTGGGTACTTTCTGTGCATTCCTCTGTTTAGGAAAACAGCATTCAGTATAAATGTGAAATGTCAGACTGTCCGCAGTATGGACTCAGGTTTGTAATTCGGTTGTTGGCCTGTAAAGCATATTTTAGTACATGAAGACGTAAAAATAAAATTAAAGCCAGGAATAACATGTTAGTGAGAAGTTGTTCTGCCCAACAGTAGAACCTCAGGAGATTATGCAGTGTTAAAATCTTATGTATTGAAAACTTCTAAGATACAACTTTGTCTAGCTTTAATCAGTAGGGATGACAGAGCCTGTGACTTCTGGCACTCAATCTAGCAAAATACCACTCTGGATTAGCAATGGCACTTGTATACTTTGAGCACCAAATACCAGAAGTAACATGCAAACACATGCGAATGGAAATTGTCTTCCTACTGTGCAGCCTCTATAGGAGGATGATAACATAATGAGGACACTAGGAAAAAATTCAGGAATGGTATTCCTTGCCCTTCCAAATAATTTTAACCAGAAATAAAGACTTTTACAGGTGGAAAACTGAGGTATAGACAAAGCTTGTTTCTACTGTAAGTTTGTCACACATACCCTCTAGTAGGGGGCCTTCTGATGCTCCCACGGGATATTGGTACATTCATACCTCTACTCTTCTTACATACCACTGTGTACAAATGCTGAGCCTGAAATCTAAGAGACACCAATTTTTAGACACCCAGGAGAACCACCTGCAATACTGACCCTGACCTTCACACTCTCTCAGATACCCTCTGTAGATTACAAGTTGGGAACTTCGCTGCTTAAAAAATGTACAGGTAAATGCTAGTTCTGTTTAGATTTAAAAGACTGTTCTCTGTAGTTAGAAATCTTTCTATAAGCACAAAAATAGTTAACGATTATAGTGTTTAAAAATACGATCTTGTGTGATGGTGGCGGCAGCTTTCTCATGATGTCGACTGTCCTTGTGTGCTGTCAAGTTTGCTAGGCTGCTTCCAAGCTCTCTTCTCCCCAGCAGATCCAGATTTCAAGACAAATTGAGGTCCAAGATCCTCCCTGTGAGCTATATTATGTGAAATGCATTTGCAGGTAGAGCGGAGCTTACCTTAGCGTAAGGGAAAGCTCGTGCAGCACCTAAGTCAGCGTGCGTTGCTAGCCTGTGTGTGTAAAACTGTGATGTCCTCCATGGTGCTGTGGTGTGAAAGAAAAGTTGATACCATAGCCCTGTTTTCTGGAGCTCAGATTTTATGTAGGCTGGAGGATATATGGAGTTGGGTCTGGGTTCATATGTATGAGCAACTAAAAGTTTATTGTCATAAAAGCACTGTTACTGAGGCTGTGAGAGCTGATTGCCTTAGCTTTGCCCAAGTGCAAAATCCCCACAACAGAGTGAAGGGTGAGGACAGCTGTGCTCAGGTGGCCAGTTCACTTGACCAATGTGAATTTTACCTTGTCCTTCCCTCGTGCTTCTCTACTAATGCAGGCTGTGTTACTTGATGTATGTTGCACCTCCCTTACCACCATATAGCGACTGCCATTTCCTCAGGTGCTTAAGTTACGTGGCCTTATGTAACGAGTGAGTTCTGGGATATTACTGTGAGTTTCATGAGCTTTCCAGAACGTGAAATGAGTTTCAAGGTCTTTGATGTTTTTTCATTTTCAGCCATGAGGTAGACGAACTGTCATTTTGTGATACCTTCTTGTCTTTCATCCATGGAAAGGTAAAAAATGGCTTTACCTGAGTTTGTTGAAAAAAGACCACAAACCAAGCAGAAGAGAATTAGAATTTCTGAGTTATTCTGCATTGTAAAATGAGCTGTTGGATATATACTCTAAAAAAAAAAAAGTATAATGAAGCTATTACAATAATTATTTATACAGTCACACTTGTGTGAGCTCCACAGTTTACAATTCATTGTGTTCTTACTGTCTATTGACAGCTTGCGCTTTCCCAGTAGCATTTTATAGACGTATACAGTATTATATTTCAGCTGTACTTCAGTAACATTGCAACTTCAACATATCCAATGACACAAAAAGACTTGAAGACTGTTGAGCTTTAATGGGGCCCATTTTAGTATAGTATTTTTACTTTCTAAACACCTTCAAAGAATTTTACTTGATTTCATTAGCAACAAGTAAAAAAAACAAAACTGAATTATTAATGTTGTTATTTTCAAGGATTCTTTTGTTTTGGAGGCTTATTGAAGAACATGGAGGTGATCATACATAAATCAGAAAAAGCAATAGATTTTGGAGTGTTGTGGCCTTAGCTCATTCTGCTGTACTTGGATATTGGAAAGGACTCAGAACAGGTCTAATATGACATACAACAGTACATGATTTATGTCCCTTTACCTGGAGAATATAGTATGGGATAGTAGCTAATAGTCTGATTTTCAGATATGCTCAGCACCAACAACCTCAGCTGAAACAAAATTGAAAGTGGCAGCTGCTCAGCACAGCTGAAAACGTGCCCCTGAACATCAGCCCTAAAACTTCCTTCTGTTGTGTTTATGGTTTAATGTCAGCATCTCAAAACTTTGTCTAAACAACATCTTTTTAGTTTTATTATTTCTGTTACAGTAGGGCAAGAAAAAACATCATTATAGATGCACTTCATTTTTCTTTTGAGCCTTCCCTCTCCTTCAGCCTCAGTCTGCAAGTGAACTATTTTGGAAATTTGAGGGCAATCTGTTTAGTCGTTTTTAAAGTAGGCAAGAAGTGGGGTAGGAGAGAGATCTTCCTAGTTTCTCCTATTGTTTCTGTATATTGTGTTTTAAAAACATCATTATGTTGAAAGCAAACAGCTGAAGAAAAGCAGAATTCAAGGTCCATTTCATACTTGGCAGACAACTGTATTCGCTCTGTCCCTTCAATGAAAGGGTATCGATTTATTCCTTTGGAAGATCTAGTCCTCTGTGCAGGGTTTTCTGTGCTCAGTCTAGTGACAAACCTGAGATGACTTGGGCTTTTTCTCACTTGCTTAAAACCAGCAGAATCTGAAGGTAGGATGGAATTTAGCCTTTCCGTACCTTCTCTGCACCTGTGCTGAAAGGCCACTGTGCGTGGCTGTGACTGGAGCACCGCCTGATAGTTTTCTCAGTTCTTGATGGAGGACCAAAGGCAGAGAGCTCAGCTTGGCTGTTAGAGCAGGAATTATTTTAAGGTGTCAGGTGAACAAATCTAAGGCTGAAAAAGGCGTGAGAACTAATGAAACAACCAAGACGATATGAAAGCAGTTACATATATATATGTATGCGTACATGCATGTATATATGTATAACTTCTAATTGTCTGCTGTTGAGCATTCATCTCCTGTTCCTGGTGCTGTATAACAGAAGTAGGTGGGAGTCGGAGCTAGGAGACTGTGTGAGAATGCTGTGGAGCAGCAAAATGCAAGATTTGGGATAGGTGTCAGTGCAGGGAGGAAAACAGGCTCTAAATTAAATCTGTGAGTGTAGCATGGTGGGAAATGCAAATACTGAAATGAAGAGAGGAGAACAAACCTTTCGTCATTTCTGTGTTAGTTCATCGAGTTGTGACACAGAGGGAAAGCATTTGAAGCAGTTTTGGGAATATCTAAAAGTTTTCCTCCTTTCTTCAGGCTCATGATGTGAAGAGAAGCTGGCTTTTTTGGGTAAAGGAGTATAAATAAAAACATAAACTTAATAAAAGCTCTTCGTAGTAGTTGTCTGTTTAATGTTAGATGTATGACGATGTGATACTGAAAAGTTTTACTGGGTTTTGTTTGCCCTGTGCAATTCACTTCTGGCCCTTCCACACTGATAATGCCAAATTCAAGCTAAGTAAATGACTGTACTTATAAGATGTAAGGTGTATACACACTATTGTTGCTTAAGAACTAAATTGCCTTATTAACCAATAATTTCAGTTCAGCATTTTCAACACTTTGTTGGCATGTCCTGTGTCCGTGAATATGGTAAATATTGAGGCAAATTTGTTTCATTATGTAAGTCAAATCTTGAAAGGTTCCATGTGCAACCAGTGCGTGGATGTAAGTGTGTTTGTTTATGTGAGTATATATCTGCCTGCATAATCCTTCATCTTCCAGTCTGCGTATTTCCCTTGTCAAAAGTAAAATCGTATTGTTAAATAGTAATACTTTACACTTACTGTTATATATTGTCTCTCATCCAAGCTTCTCATCCTACTTGTTAATTATGCTTGATAATCCTGGTATGCCATAGAAAATATTATCCCCACTAGTAATAGTTAAACAGAATCACAAGGTAATTCAACACTTGTCTGTAGTGACATTGCCATTACTGTTTCAAAGATGTATTTATTCTGAATTCACCATCTTCCCGTAAAGTCTCAGTAGACATGGAGTATGTTAGTTTTTATCTCAGTATATCTGCTCAGGGTCTATCCTGAAAGTGAATTGCATATGTGTGTGGGTGACTGTAACTTCCTGTGTTTAGTTTAGTAACTATCTGTGCTTTCTTCATCACTCCTTTTTGGTTTGAGTTATTTGAGATTCATCTCTTGAGTTGGTTGCAAGATGCGCTTTTTTGAAGTGAGGACATAGCCAGTTAAGTCAGTCAGAAATGGAATCAGTAATTCTTATACTCTCATTCTCATACTGCTTCTAAATATTCCACTGTCCTTTTGCTGGGTGGATGCATAATACAGACTTGAACTAAACCCCCTCGCCTGAGTTTTGAAATGTCTAAAAGCTATCAAGAGAGTATTTGACTTCTTTTCTTTTCCAGCTTAACCCACATTATCCAGAAGGTAATAATGAAGGAAAAGCTTTGGTAAGTGGAATTTATATGTTGCATATAATCTGGGAAATACTGTATCCTTGACCCAACACAGCCCAGCATATGAAAGTCCTTCATAGTCTTCCTTTTACTTGTGTGGCACGGCTGCTGGGATTTTTGTTCTGTGTCCTGTGTAAACTAGGGTTCAACTCAGAACTGGCATTACAGAAAGTTTTCCCTTGCACAAAGCCAGCAATAGGAAACTTACTCAGATTCTGCATCAGGTTGACATTAGTTGGCAGCTGTTCTGGTTGGTAACTGCAGATATGAAATGTATTAATTCCTCTCAAGCCTGATGTATTATTTCATGGCAGAACCCACCACCCTCTTTATCAAGAAAACCAGGGACAAGCAAGTCTGGCTACTTATGTGCCAGTATCCATTCAGAGGCTCTGCCAGTGGAGACAAACCCCCTTGGGGCATGTTTGTCAGTCAGGTGTGGCTCTAAATCCAAGAACATGCCGAGACTCTTTTTATTGCCTGTATTGAACACGTGCAAGCAGATATTCAAGCACAGGCCCAGTCTGAGCCCTGCCACACTTCAGGCAAGTCTAGCCTGGCATCTTTGCAAGGATACAAGTTGTCCTTGCTGCAATGTGGATGGGTTCGACGAAGGAGGCAACAGCCTTTGCCTTGCACAAGGTCAAAAGCATCTTAGCTAATTCTTACAAGTCAAGGCCAGACAGGTTGTAGTTTACAAATGTATGAAGGAAGTGGAGTTAAAAGCCTGGAGGAATCTTAGACAGCAAATAGTCCAAAAAAGAATCATTGCTCCATCACATTCATGAGATTGCCTTGAAAGTACAGAGATATTCTTTGAAAAAATTCGGTTTAATTTCTGTTTGCCTTCTGGCTTTTGTTCTTCTAGAGGACACATTTTCAAGTTTTTATCTGCATGGAGAAGAATTTTTTATTTCTCATGAATTGAAATCCAAGATTCTTGCATAATTGCGTGCCTTCAGGACTCCAGTTTAATAAAAATGGAGACTTTTGTAGGAGTTGGCAACATTGGTTTTCCATCTTCCCTGCTATTTGGTATTAGTGGTAACATGGCAATAACAGCTAAGCTGTCCAGAGAAATGAGAATTCTCTCTTATGAAGATACAGAAGTTCCAGCAGTTGTTCCTCTTTTGTATTGGAATGACACTTGAAGCCCTTGGCGCTATTGAATGGAAATCGAGATAAGCTCTAGAATACCCCAGTAAGTAGGGTGCTTGCTTGGAAATGCTTGGGTTCATGCTCTTGCTCTGTGAACAGTAGAGCTTGTCTCATAGACGTGCACCTGCATTAACATTGTAGTTCACTTAAAGACAGCACTTCTGAATCAAATCTCCATATTCCCTATTTAAGACACTCTACTTTGCAGAGCCATCTCAGAGCATGTAAACTTGTATTCTGTTGGATGAAAGAAAAAAGATGCACACACCCTTGGAATGTTATTCACTGTGTTCCAACCTTTCATGGAACCTTCCAACTCAAGATCTATGATTCTACAATTCTTTGTATGCCCAGCCCAGGAAACCAGACTACAGCTAGTCTGAAGTAAGACCTATGAAAATGTGTATAGGGTAGGTGTTAGGTCCTCATCACCAAGGATCTAATACTATTGTATGACACTCTACTAGTTTAGATACAGCATAGGGTTTCAAGCTGTAACAATTCCAGTTCATCTAAATATTTAAATATTCCTTGGACTATGTAATGAAGAAGGGACAAGAGTAATCCGAACATGAATGTTGAAGGTGACTTCTCTAACAGTTTGGCTTAATCCTCCTGCGTATTGTTTTCAACTAAAAGCCTAGACCAGGTAAATCAGATTAAACCAATACTTCCCATGAAAATTTAATCAAAACTGATTGATGATCAAAAATGATGTCTCTGTGGAACTTTCAGTTTGCACCATCAGCGCTTTTTTTTGGTGAAAAATGCTTTATAAAGGAACTCCTAACAGCCTTTGGAAATACCTCTGTGTAAATCCAAGTCTACAGGCGTTTTTAGCATAGTAGAAATCCCGTTGGATCCTTCCCCGTTTTGTAGTCTTGTCGTAAATAGCATGAATCAGCAATGACTATTCTAAGCCTTCATTCTGGCCTTGAGCAACTGAGCAGAAAAGCTTCACATCCCTGTGTAAGAATTTATTTTATGTTACAATGATGCAGTGGTTTGAATTATCCCCCAAAAGTACAAGGATCTTTTAGGATTTGGAATTCTTTAAGGGCTGGCTATGTCAGTCCTGTATCCAATATGTACGTAACCTAGAGTGCACGTACGCGCTTTCTTTGCTTTGTGGTTTTCATCTGGTATTTCTTCTGCCAGGAGACTGCTTGATTCACTGCAAAGGCATAGAATCAAATCATAGAAGGGTTTGGACTGGAAAGAACCTTGAAGTTACATAGTTCCGCCCCCTCTGCCATGGGGAGGGACACCTCCTGCTAGACAAGGTTGCTCAAAGCCCCATCCAACCTTGAATGCTTCCAGGGAGGGGGCATCCACAACCTCCCTGGGCAACCTGTGCCAGTGTCACCACCCTCATAGTAAAGAACTTCTTCCTAATCTAAATCTGCCCTGCTCTAGTTCAGAACCATTCTCCCTCATGCTATCACTACACATCATTGTAAGCGTCCCTCCCCAGCTTTCCTGTAGGTCCCCTTCAGGTTTCGGAAGGCAGTTATAAGGTCCTTCTGGAGCCTTCTCTTCTCCAGGCTGAACAGCCCCACCTCTCTCAGCCTGTCCTCATAGGAGAGGTGCTCCAGCCCTCTGACCATCTTGGTGGCCCTCTTCTGGACCCTCTTCTTTTTCATCTTTTGATGCAATTTGTTTTGAAATACTGGTCATGAAGAAAATCTGTTCTGGAGGGGGAGGTAGAAGTGGACGTCTCTCAGCAAAATTTGAAGTCTGAGTAGCAGAGAAATGGGAGGTGCATACCTGAATCCTTTCAACTGTCGGAAAAAACTGACCCTGCTGCGTCTGTTTTCATTTTCTCTGCTAGTCTGCTGGATAAAAGGGTATGAACTCCTCTGTTGCCTGGGTTTTAAAAGGGGCACAGCTGTTGGCAGATATCATGCCACCCCTTAACTCCTCAATGTACTGTAGGGCTTCTTGTGCACATTCGCTTCCTGGTTTACAAGTCCTGAATCCAGTTGCTTAGGCAACTTGATTTTAGGAAGTAGCAATGGAGAAGGATTTTCCGTAGTGCAGCAGTGGGCATAGGAGCCCAGGTTCTGCATAAGTGCATTGTTTCTGCCTTGTCTTAAGTGACTCAAAAGTCTGAAAGGGTTTTGGCTCCAGAGAACATAAATGTTACTGGAAGTCACTAGGACTTTTGTTCCCAAGCTTTAAAGCTACTTTTGGACTGCGGTCATTGCTCATTTATTGACTGCTTCTTGAGAGTCCAGCCAAATTGTCTTGTGAAACACTGCTTTTATTTCTGGTAAAATTTAGCCCTACGGTGAGTTGATTAATATTCTTTATACATATTTTTCTCACATCTAAATGACAGAAGATTTTTTAAATGCGAAGACCTTTCTGTGATTTAAAGGCCTTAGCAAAAAAAAAAAAAGACTTCTTCTTCTCTTGAAGCCTAGGGGATTGCAGCGTATTGTGCATCAAAACGCAGTGCTCTGTATTACAGCTCCCATTAAACCCAGAATTACGGTATTTTATGCTGCAAAGTAGTCTGTTATTTCAAATCACAGAAATGTACAGCATCCAGGAGAAGACTATAAACATTGGGGAAATGTCAAGAACAGCTGGGAACCTGGCATTTGTTAGCACCTTTGGATTAAAGGCTGTCTTTGGATAGGTATCTTAACTCAATTTGTCTGCATTTTTATGAGAATGATAATCCTAACCTGTTCCAAACTGGCTTTTATTGTTGAGATTCTTATTATCCTGAGATAGAGATGCATTTAGTTTTCTTCTAAAGAAGTTGGACAGTTCTGCTATGGACTTCTAGATGCAATTGGATGTATCTCTTTTGACTTCTGTTTATCCATATTTATGAATTCCAAACAATTCTGCAATTCAAAGCTTTTTTACTTCCAACCCAGGTGATTTTTTTTTTCTGATAAACACTGTAAATTATTTTTTTAAAAAAATATTTTGCCTTCCAGCAAACTAAGTTTGTTTAATTAAAATTTTTAATGTGTGACACAGTGATGCAATTTAAACAGGTAGAAAAGATCTGGGGAATTAATTGTGTTTTTAAAGGCTTGATTAGAAATTAGCCTGGCAATAAACAACCTGAAAAAAAAATAAATAAAGATCATCAGCTTTAAAATGGCAGTGTCTCTGCTTACATAAAGCCAGCAGTCAGACCACTTGAAGGGAGAGAGAAGGGGAGACACGGATGCTGGCACCTTAATATTATTCTACTGCTGCACACAGGTCTGAATCAGCTCTGCAAGCGCATACATTGTTTCTTACAGAATATCTCTGGCTCCTAACAACAGAATTGCAACGTGATATTTCTGCTAAAAATGCGATGACTCACAAATGAGTCAACAGTAAAGGTGTTACAGGAGGCTAACTGCTGTGCTGTCTGCCAGGGCTTCCTAGTGTGCAGGAGCAAGGCTGGTCGTTAATTTACTCGACTTTCTTTTCATATAGAATTTTTAAAATCATCTAACCTGTGGAGTTGTGCTCACCTTACTGCTCTCTAAAAATGCTAGTTTTTTAAGAGCCCCCTAAACTGGGTTAACATTGAGATACTACATTGTACTGGATTTAACAGGCATTTTCAGAACTCTGCCTGCTATTAAATTTAATTTCTGCTGAAATCTGTAGTGCAGCTTAATGTATTCATTCAGGAGCAGAGCATTATCCTTGTCTGTCTCTATGCCACAAGAGGTGTCTTTACCAATTGGAATTGTAGATTGAGTTTCTAAAAGAGAAAGTATTTCAGGTTTGTCATGTTTTTGTATTGCTTTTTGCAGTTGAAAGGAGGGCGTTTCCGTAAGTAAAGCTCCATGTAAATCTCCTAAATTTCAGGTATGATACCTAGTTGAGGTGAATACTGGCCATTTGAGATAGGTCACAATTACTAGCAAATTACTTTAAGAGTTGTGAATAAGGGTTATCTGCTGGGCTACAAGTCTCAAGAAAGACAAGTCTGATTGCACCTGATTATTTTGTCTCTGATCACAGTATAGGGTTTGTCACCAGTTACATTTGCCCTTCAAATTGCAAGCGCCATGTTATGTCTGCGTTGGGTATTTTTTAAGCTGCTTTTTATATCAGTATGATGCACTGCACACCAGTGGTGGTAGCCCAGGAATTGCAGACTTTGCCATGAGCCTGGATCGGTATTTCCGCTCTTCACCAACAGATCTGTTTGTTTTCACTAACTTGGACTCCTTTTTTTTGAACTCTCAGCCTTTGCTTTCCTAGAGGAGCCCCTCCTGGCTGAGTTCCCTGCAGCATGCTTTGCTTTACCTCTGCAGAATGAGGCTGGTGACTTTGGGGGGCTAACCGCCCTCTGGTCAGGTGGGCGCCCAGGTTTCCTTGGGCAGAGTGAGCTGGCTCCATTCTTTGTGTTGCCTGGGAATGGGTCATTCTTTCAGCAGGTGTAGGTCCAAGTTCTGCCAGGCAGAAGAGGAGCCGAAGGTGTATTTCCTTCATCCTTGTGAGTGATTGAATCAGTGCAGAGTGGGGTGATTCCACCTTTTTCACCTTGGATTTGTGTCTGGTTTGACTTGCAACAGCATGTCACTTATGTTTGCCAGTAGTTCAGGACAATTAAGCCTGTTTTGTCATCTCAGTGGATTTACTGTTTGCTAATAGCGTTTTATCCAAAGTTCTTGCACTTCTCTATATTCTAACATGTTATTCACATGCTTTTTAGTTTTTTCAAAGTCTTGGAAGTGCTTTCCTTGACTGTCACTGACCACATCACCAACATCTGTGATGCTGTTAATTGGCTTTGTCTTCATACTGCTTTAAGCTGACTTCTCTCTACATTTGATTCCCTTTACAGTTCTTTTGCTCCCTTTCTCTTCACTGAATCTGATTTTACTGGCTGCATCTTCCTGTATTCCAGTTTCTTACTTAGCAAATATCATCTTCTTTCCATCTGCATGGGAACACAGTGCTTCTCCTGACCTGATAGTATTGTCTAATTAATTTTAAATAGGCTAATACTTTTGCTTTTTTCTACGTCCTCATATAGACTAATCTGCTGATTCAGTAATGGCTAGGTTAAGTGCAGATTCTGATGACTGCTTAGTAAATTTAATTAATCACAAGAAACTTGCTGTGTGCAAGTGTACATGCATTTTCTCCATCTCACAGAGTGCACATGCACTCAGGCATAAATTCAAAAATAAATATAAAACCATGTACCTTCATATGTAATGATAGCAATTTTCTCTCTCATGCATTTCTTGTATGTAGATTCTTTTCAGAGCTGTCAAGTTGAGGCTCACTTCTTGTTACATGTTTTTTTCAATGACTGGTGCTTAACACCCATAATTTAGGTTGGATTGTGAGGTGTGTCCAAGATCCTGAAATAATATTATAAGGTGAGTTCTGGGGCTTGTGCTTGAGTCCAGTCTGGAACTGCTGCACAGCTCTTGTGCAGTGGATTCATGTGCCTCTTTGGAGGCACCAACACAACTTTGTGAATCTGTGACTTGAAAGCTGGGCTCCACAAAGGGAACAAACTTCTCCAGTTGCAAACTCAGATTTATGTGGGATTTTGCTCACATAAATGCTTTGCATTGCAATTAGCAGCGTTGCAGACACTGTTTTGCCCTCTGTGGACTTTCTTTTTAGACTAAAAAACGGCTCTTGCTTGTGTGCCAGGTCTGATTTGAGAGCTGCTAAGCCTGGCTGGTGGGATTTAGGCCTGACGAGCCAACACTGTTGCTCAGCTGCATCTGTACAATTGCTGGGGTGTCTAGTGAGTGGGTGGAGTCGCCCCCAAACTGCAGGATGAAATTATCCACAGAGCTAATGGTTAGTGTGAACTACTAAAGCACAGGAGGCCTGCTTTGACTTGGCCTCTTGTCACAGAATCCTGCACATGTGCATAATCACCTCTTGGGGATGGTCAGACATTATGTCACAAGTGAGTATAAAAGAGTAGAATATGGTTTCATATTTTGATCTGTATTTTTCCCAGAGCCCCAGGAAAAAAAAAACCCACATAAAATTACCAAGTGTCCTGAGTTCTTGTATACCAGTATTTTCACTTTGGAAATATAGTAGAGTGAATTGTTTCTGGGAAACCCTAACTAGATTTGAATGTAAGGTATGGGAAATGTCAAAAAGTCTGGATGCTGTTCTAAACTATCCTGCGCTACTCGTCCCTTTACAGAACTCTTGAGTTTTAGACTATTCTTCTAGTTTTTCATTTAGTTTGGAAATTTAAGAAGTAGATTTTCATTTGGTTCTAGATTCTGACTAACATCTGTTAAGCTCTTAAGAGAATTCTCTTATAATTTGCCTAATTTGCCTGCTGTCCAGTTTGAATCTCACCCTGAGTATGTAAAACAAAATATGTATGGAAATCACAAAATGTTTTGTTATTTTCTCAATCATCACGTACAGGTCAATTTTTTTGTGTGAGTTTGTTTAGCGGTTTTTGGCTGTGAGATATGGTAGGATATGAGGACTGGCAGATGAGTTTACTCTTGCGTAAGACACAGGAGATGGTAGCACTTTGTCTTCCTCTCAAAAAGCCTTCCTCTCAAAAACTAGTGACAATCCTCTAATGACTAGATGAGCCTAAGAAAAACTTCTGAGAGGCTTTCTTCTTGTTTTTTTCCTACTGTCTCTACCCTTGGTAGAAATAATGGATTGGAAAGCTGGCATTTTTTAGGCTTGTTAATGAAAAAAATGGATGTTTTGGAACAATTCTAAAAGTGCCTTGAAATGAGGTGATAACTAGCTATTTCTTACATAGTTACACTCATCCCTGATCTTCTTGCTTAATCTCAATTGGCAACATGAATAATCAAAGCTTTGCCCTTGATTATCCCATACAGTTTGGTTTTAATCAAGGTGCTAATTCAAACCAAGTACCAGCCTAGCCTCTTTACATTGCTCTGTACATCTCTTGCCTACCGGTGAATCATAAATCATTATAATAGGATTTCGGGTTTCCAGTGTTTGATTTTTCTCTTTTGGCTTCCTTCATTCCTCTTTTCCTCTCCCTCCGTGATATATTTTGTGTACATGAAGGGCCCTGGGCTGCCAGTCTCTTAATTGTTTATTGGCCTTTTGTAATACGTGTAACTCAACACCCCAGAGGAGCAGCTTTTACTTATGCCACTAATTCTGCTGGTTGCTGTGTGGTTACGGGCACAGACTCTGAATAACTCGCTCAAAGAAAGATACGTGCTTAGGGAAGGTGGTGTTTGGAGTCTGTGAAGATGCAGGTGTGTAGACGCTGCTTAGTGGTGCCGGGTCACAAAATTCCCAGGGGCTTTCAGCAGAGGGCAGGAGGAATATCGCCCCCTTAGCCTGGTGTGCCTCGCTGGAGGCACCGACGCAGCTTTGTAAATCTGTCCCTTGGAAGGTCGTCTCCTTGAAGGGAACAAACTTGGCCAATTGCTGTGGGCAAACTCGGGCCTGTGTTGGGATCCAGCCTCCAACACATCATCAGCCTGTGCTGAGGTTTCTAATACCATGTAGCTGGTGCTTTATGTGCCCCCCTGCCAAGGACAAGTTGAGCTTAGTGGAGTAGATATTCTGGCTCCTGCTGTTTGGAAAGTGTGCTGCTGTGATTTGAACCACCTGAGAGGGAAAAATGCACAATCCTGTATAAAGCAGCAGTGGATTTAGGCAAATTGCTTACTTTTTTAACTCCTTGCCCCCTTTAAAAAATCCGATTTTCATTAGCTTTCTTCTTTTAACTCTGGCCCTTTCCAAACCAGCGCTGTGTAGTTACATCTGTTGGGAGTGAAGGGTTTGCAACTACCGCAGGTTTTTTGAAGTTGGAGGTGTCAAGTAATAATGTATACAGTACTGCAGTCTCTCGGCAGCTTGTGACCTGCTGTTGTTATAATGACTGTCTGAGACCCTATGTGCCTGGAGCAAAGTGCACCCTTTGTGTTCTTACTAGAATGTACAAAAAAAAAAGAAAAAAGTACAATTCAGATGTATTACTTGTCCGCAAGGTAATTGGAGAATTTATAATGGGCCCTGATGCAAGCAAATAACCCTTGTGCCTAATCAGCAGAGAGACGGCGACCTTCCTGCTTCAAAGAAGAAACGCCAAGCAGGGGAGAAGATTATGTATACTTTGGTCTCTGTGCCACATGGAAATGACATCGCATCTCTCTTTGAACTGGATGCCACCACTCTTCAGAGAGCTGATTGCCTGGTTCCAAGGTAAAAAAAAAAGAAAAAAAAAAAGGCAAAAAATAGTGCTACACTGACAGGATTTTTCCTAGCATTATGCTGGTGAGTAAAGCAGAAAAAAATCAAACCTGAGCAAGTATTATTCTTCAGTTAAAATTTGAGGAGTGTTCATGGATAAACAAGGGATGTATAAAACATGATACTGCTGCTGTGACTAGGTAAAATAATTATAAGGATAAAACAAGTGACAGTTAAAGAGAGTTTGTGAAGAGAAAAATAATGGGCTAAATATTGCACAGATATATATGAGCACAGAACTGAGGTCTGTGCGCTATTTAAAAAAACTGTACTGCTAATAGATCTAACTGAATTGTTCCCAACAAAATAACATGTGCGGTGAATGGGGCTTCTGTTTCCCTGACAGATCATGATGCCACCCAATACATTGGTTATGCAAATGAGTTTAACAAGTGGCTTCTGGGTTTTAATTGTGGATATCTGAAATTTCAACTGTGTTCCTTAGATGAGATTGGCCACATAAGTCACACAGTGCTGGTTGTGACTGAATGGGCATGCAGACACTTGGAGCTAGTTGTTAAGAGAATGGATTTTAAAGCTGAGTACCCGCAAATACTGATTTGAAGTGTATTTGCTATGCTAACTTTTGGCAGATAATTTGCTTACTTGAATACTCAAAGCCCATCAGTGTGAAAGGGAGAGCATGAATGCAGACCACAGTGAATATAAAAAGTAGAACTGAGAATAAAAATTGTAATTGATTTCTCAGCTCTGCTTTTTGATCATACCACAGATTATCATATGGAAAGAATTTACAAGAATCTCATGTCTGCTCTTTTTATTCACTTAATTTGAATTGAGAACTGGTACTGTAAATCCTTGCTCCCTCGAACAAGGGTCTACAGATCATAATGGTGAAGTGGTGAAACCATGGTCAGTTTTACTTTCTGGCTTTTGTGCTGTGAGAGCCCGAAGGGGTTTGTTAATCTGCAGGAAAAAAATAAGAAGGGAGTTGGTTTTATTCATGAAATGTATTTCTATTCAGATGGGATTTTATAACACCTTTTTAATTTTTTTTCTTTAAGAAATATTTTACTCCTAGGCTTATATAAATACTTAAACCCAGGATTCTGCATAATCCCAGGATGCTGTTTGTTTTTGTTGCAGCTCTGTTCTGGGTGAGAAAGGAGACTAGGGAGAATGGTACCTTTTAGGTCTTCTTCTTAGGTTTTATTACAAATAGCCGATGTGACTCAAACCCTCAAGTCTCACGTCATGGCCATGTGTTGCGCTGAATCCTACCTTGCCCACTTTAGCTCAGGACCGATCCATCTAACCTGTTGTTTGTTTTGTCCTCCTTTAGGAACTCATATGTCCGACTGAGACATTTATGCACTAACACTTGGGTCACTAGTACCAGCATTCCAATAGATACCGATGAAGAGAGGCCTGTGATGTTAAAGGTAAACACACGTATCTTGAGGTTGAAATCCCAAACTCGTTCCTGAAGTTTTCTATTGGTGATCTCATTTCTAACATATAGAATATGCGTAATAATTAGGATAAAAGTAAGAGAATTGCTTACTCTCATTAAACCAAAAACTATTGCAGATTGGAACATGCCAAACAAAAGAGGACAAGGAAGCTTTTGCCATTGTATCAGTTCCTCTGTCTGAGGTCAGAGACCTGGACTTTGCCAATGATGCAAACAAGGTTCTGGCATCAACTGTTAAAAAGCTGGAGGATGGAACAATAACTCAGAATGAAAGGAGGTTAGTGAGTTTTGGTGTTTGGTTACTCATGACATCGTGACATCACAGTAATGGGTAAGTTAATAACATCATCTGTGTGGACACAGAGACAATGGGGGAGGACAATTCCATGCTGAGGGTGCTAGCCTGCAACTAGGTTCCATCTCTGCCAGAGCATCTTTGTTGCCTCTCAGGCTGGTCTGTGTATCTGGTCTGTAAAATGGGTGTGAACAGCAATTCCCCAGCTCACTGCCCACATAAATAAAAGGGTAGCACCCTGGACAAATGCAAAGTACTTGGTATAATTTCCTTTGGATAAACTGAACTGTAATATAGGCTGCTCATGTATGAGAAAGCCATCCATAGAGTGGGCAGCATGGCAGGACTCTTCACTTGGGTGGAGTTCACTGTACTGCACGTTCATCCTGCAAGAGCAGTAGAAGGAGATCTCAGAGTGACCGAGAAGGTGCCCCAATAGTCCCTTTCCTTTCTTATTTCTACTTTTTTCCCTGCTCTCTTTTCCTATTTTACATCATTTTGATGTTTACCCATGTTTCAGCTATAACACTACTAGAATGTCTGTTCTCCACACCTGCCCCTGAATTAAGGACTTTTATTGTACATTGTAGCCAAGTATATCCCATTGCCGGTGATGTAGTTCGCTATTTGTTTTCAGCTGTCTGTGGTTAAACTGAGTATTAGACAGCATCTCTGGCATTATTAATTTGTAACTTCTATTCCACCATGCATCATATGCAAGTTTTCCTGAAAATGTCATTTTTTGGTGATAAAACCATAGTTTTTTCTTCTTTTGGTTGTCAGTAGCAGTTAGACCAGATGGTTTAATATCAGGTGGAGGATTTATTGTAACAGACATATCCGTAGTGGCCTGTCTGTTAGTACACAGCCTTGAGAAGCTGATGGGTCATTTCATGATTGAGTTGAACCAGAGAGGGATACGACATAATCAAGGTGTGACATCCCTGTATTAACCTCGCACTGCCATGTCACTGCAACCAAGCGTTGTCAGTCTTGATGGCAGTCTTGATTGGTACAATGCACATGTAAAGTATTTCAGAGCAGTTTCAATATAGTGTCACTATTTTTTTGCTCCTGTCATTTCCTTTGGAAAAAAGCACCCTCTTTTCCCTGTCTTATCACCATCCTGCTTAGGTAAGTAGGGCTCCCAACAGTTTATTCCTGGTTGCTCTGTCCTACATCTACCCTTTCTACTTTTTCTGTTGGGGGGATAACCTTGCTGTTCTTCAGTAGTGGGCTGAGATGTTTAAAGCTAAAGCTCACTCAGAGACTTTAGCTGAACACCCCAGCCCTCTTGTAGGTAATGGAAGCTTTGTGTCTGGCTTCCAGAGATGACTTTAAAAGTCTACTGGGTGTCTTACTGCCACTTTCATAACATGCCTACAGGCTTAGTAGTTATAGACTAGATGTTGTCCAAATTCGGGTGGTGCTTCCTCAGGGTATGAGACACGCTTGGTTTTGTTTATAAAAAATAGCTGGTTCTCTTAAGGGAGATTTATTGAAATCTGTGGGCATCCCTACTTCTCTCTGTGTGTGTCTGGCAAGGTTTGTTAGTAACAAGGAGGCAATGACCATTTTCTTTATGCATTAGGGGCCGGTTACCTCAGTCAGTTGAGCGTAGCACTAACAACGCTAAGGTCGCGGGTTCGATTCCCGTTCGGTCCCCATGTGTTGCCTGATCTAGTCGAGAGGTGGCGTCCCTGGTGACAGGGAGGCTGGATTAAAATGATCTCTAAGGTCCCTTCCAGCTAAGGCCATTCTATGATTCTTTTTGCGTTTTCTGAAGGTAGGAGAGAAGGAATTACTACTGCCTGTGTCCTTTTTAGCACTCGCTTCTGCCAAATCTTTAGTGTAACGAAGAGTGAAACAAATATCATAATTTTTCAATAGTTTCTTGGGTAAGAAGGAAAGTCTAGTGGCAGAATGTTTCTGTTCCTCTGGTGGGTCTGTTTAGTTTCACAGACCCATGTCTGTGGTTAAAAAAATCTTGCTAGGCTGTGTAAGAGTATTTCTACTGTTTCTAGGCCTGAATACTCTCCATCAAGCCAACATCCTGTATTTCTCTCCCTTTCCCCCTCTAGTAGTTGTTTAATGCCTTGGTAAACATCCCTGTGATGGATT
>NW_009694027.1:0-11997 GCF_000703405.1 Apaloderma vittatum | reverse complement strand
TGCTGAACCAAGGTCTGGAATTCTCAAGTACATGTCAAACTTAACTTTGCAGTGATCGAAGTTCCATTGCTCTAGATAAAGCTTGTTCTAAATGGTGATTTTCTTAATGAGTCGTAGAAAGTGTATGACTGTATATGACTTGAATGACTGTATGTAATAATGATTTGCATATTCATACTAGGTTTGTAACCAAGTTACTGGAAGATCTTATTTTCTTTGTTGCTGATGCGCCTAATAATGGGCAGGAAGTTTTGGATGTGGTCATTACCAAGCCAAACCGGGAACGACAAAAATTGATGAGGGAACAAAATATATTGGCTCAGGTATGTCCTTATTAATAACTTGCTTGTATTTACACATAGATCATAGGAGGGAGTGATTTGAGAAAATGTTGATTTTTGGTAACTTGGCTTATGCTGTGTTGGGTTAGTGTCTGGTTAGATTGGATAGATATGACACTACTTAGTCAAGGCTCACCTCCTGGTGTGGGAATCAAATAGAAGCATGAGGGACCATGTCTGATGGCTGTTAGTTTCATGTGGTTCTGATGACTTTTAAGACTAGGTTGGATAACAAATCGTTGATGTAGTCGTATGTAGATACGTGCACTGGTTGACTTCTGACGTTGGTCGATAAGGCCCTTGTGCTGATCCTGTCAGAGGACAGCTCCATTGACTGGTATAAGTTAAGCAAAAATCTGGATTTGATTTTCATTCTCAGTGGTTTTGATTTTGAACAGATATTTGGCATCCTCAAAGCTCCTTTTAAGGACAAAGGTGAAGGATCGATGCTGAGACTTGAAGACCTTGGTGACCAGAGATATGCCCCATACAAATACATGTTAAGATTGTGTTACAGAGTTCTCAGACATTCCCAGCAGGACTATAGGAAAAACCAGGTCAGTGGTGTACAAGACAATTTTCCTTCTGTTTTCTATAATTATATAACCTGTGTTTTACATTGCTCTCTGCACTGTGTGTGAATCACTCTCTGTGATTCTGTGCTAATGGTGAAAGGACTGGATTTTGTGTAGGTTAGTAGTAACAAGTCACTGTTGTATACTGCCTCATGCTGAGGAATAGTGGTTTTGCTTTGTAGGCATTTGTATATGAATGACAGAATCACAGAATGTCAGGAGTTGGAAGGGACCTCTGGAGATCATCTAGTCCTACCCTCCTGCCACAGCAGGTTCACCTAGAGCAGGTTGCACAGGGTGGTGTCCAGGAGACTTCACAACCTCTCCAGGCAGCCTGTTCCACTGCTTTGCCACCCTCACAGTAAAGAAGCATTTCCTTATGTTGAGGTTGAAGCTCCTTTTTCCAGTTTGTGACCATTGCCCTTTGTTCTGTCACTGGACACCACTGAGAAGAGTCCGGCCCCAGCCTCCTGACACTCATCCTTTCAGTATTTAGAAGCATTGAGGAGATGCCCCCTCAGTCTTCTCCAGACTAAAAAGACCCAAGTCTTTCCTCATAAGAGAGATACTCCAGTCCCCTAATCATCTTTGTAGCCCTTTGCTGTACCCTCTAGCAGTTCCCTGTCCTTCTGGAACCGGGGAGCCCAGAACTGGACACAGTACCTTACCAGGACCGAGTAGAAGGGGAGGATGACCTCCCTTGACTTGCTGGCCACACTCTTTTTGATGCACCCCAGGATGCCATTGGCCTTCTTGGCCACAAGGGCACGTTGCTGGCTTATGCTCAGCCTGTTGTCCACCAGGACTCCCAGATCTTTTTCCACAGAGTTGACTTCCAGCAGGTCAGCCCCTAACCTGCACTGATATATGGGGTTATTCCTCCCTAGGTACAGTACTGTACACTTGCCTTTGTTGAATTTAATGAAATTCCTCTCTGCTCAACTCTCCAACCTGTCCAGGTCTCTTTGAATGGCAGCACAGCCCTCTGGTGTGTCAGCCACCCCTCCTTGTTTTGTGTTGTCAGCAAACTTGCTGAGGATTTACTCCATCCCTTCATCCGGGTCATTGACAAATATAGTAAACATGACTGGACCAAGTACTGATCCCTGGGGAACACCACTTGTTCCGGACCACAAACTAGGCTCTGTGCCACTAATCACAAACCTCTGAGCTCTACCATTTAGATGGTTTTCAATCTACCCCACTGTCCATTCATCCAACACACACTTCCTAAGCTTGAGAATGATCACCAATGAATACGATAAGTTCACCTTGTACTTTCACAGGCTCAGACCGAGACTGGGGTCACTGCTTCATTCATGAGCTTTCTGGTATTAAAATTATGCTTTTGGACCTTGGAATATAAAGTGGAAAGTCTGCAGAACTGTCTGTTGCTTAAATATTTGTAGAGGGATGGCACTAAATCAGACCAGAGCTTATTCTATCAGGTGGCCTGTTTTCCCACTGCTGGAGACTCCCCGTGAGCAAGAAGTATTTCAGAACATGGTGTCAAGTGCTTTGCACATTACAGCAGGGAAAAACTGCACTAATTTTGTAGGACAAAAGGAGCTAGAGATAAATGACTGAACTGCTATGTGTGGCTTCTTTGTTTTCTTTCTAATGCTTTGCAGACATGGTTCTGTCTTGCAGGCAGAGAAAGGGAGGAGGGAAGACTCAGGAAAGAAAGTGTCTTAAAAGTTTTAAAAACAGTTTTGTTTTTTATTTTAAAAAATGATTGCTATTTCTTGAATTTTGTATATATTTTCATGGGTTCATTCCTTTGGTTAATGAAATAATATGAAATGTTAGGCATCTCTAATACTGAATCTATTTCTTGAGGTGCGTATTTTAGTATTTAGTTTTGGGGATTATTTCGATTGCTAATTGAGAGGGATGCTTCTGGTTCTAAAAGAAAAACACTACTGCTTAGCAGATCATCATGGGAATTTTTATTTTTTTCAGGAGTATATTGCTAAGAACTTCTGCGTCATGCAGTCCCAGATTGGTTATGATATTCTGGCAGAAGACACCATCACAGCTTTGTTGCACAACAACAGAAAACTGCTAGAGAAACACATCACGGCTAAAGAAATAGAGACATTTGTTAATTTACTCAGGAGAAATCGAGAGCCAAGGTTTGAAGTGGTCCACATAACATTCTTTTTCTGTATTGATAGGCTTTTATATTTCCAGTAGCTGTGAATCTACTTGTCATTCATTGTTCTATTGTCTCTTTCTCCCAGCTTAATTTTTCTTTTTGATCTGGCAGGCAAAACCCCCACATATAGAGAGTGTCATGCTTGAAAATATCAGAACTACCTGTAATTCTTGGGTTTTGACCATATTTGCATTTCAGGACTAGAGCTTACTGATAAGCGGTTTTGTACTTTACAGGATGATTTTGAAAGTTTGGTTTTAGTTCAGATTGGGACAAAGAGAAACAAACAGTTTCTCGTAACTCTGCAGCTGCTCTGTGAAACTGCAGCTTGTGTTGGTTCCCCTGTTAAAAATCTTAGTGCAAATTACACAAATTTTCTAAGCTTTTATTGATACCAGTTTTCCTGCAGGATCTGATTCTGTGTCAGACCTGGAGGGGGCCTAGCACGGTGAAGATCCTGGTGAACATGTGTCTTAGACCAGATTGTGTTCCAGATGAAAAATTCTTGTCTTGAACTTCACTCGGAAATTTTTTTGCTTAGCTTTAGGTCAGAATATAAATGAAATAGATTTTTTTTTTTAATGGAAAATCTATCTGTTTTTTTCATTGGTTCTCTAGTTGTAAAATTCCTGAAGTAATAAAAATATAAGAAATTAATGTACTGAAGGCCAAATACCGTCCTCTGTAATTGTTAGTACCGTTTTTCTGCTAGTGATTAAGGACAATTGCTCAAGGCCCTGGTGCTTCACTGCTTCAATTATTCTCTATATGTCTGCAGCCTTTTGCCTCACTCTCCAATCTCATTGCCTCTCCCATGCTGAACTGTATTGGGTTTGGTTACTACTAAGAGGAAACCACAAGAAATCAACTTCTTGTTAGTGCTGAAGGGTCCTAGTGTTTATTGACAATCCCCTGCTACTTTTTTTGTGTGTGATGGAGGATGTCATAGTATTTGTTACATAACTACATTGTGCAGCTGCTTTGTATTCAGTTCGTTAAGGCTGAAGTCCAAGAGCAATAAATATTTTAAAAAACCCAGCTTGACAAGGTGGTGCATTTTGAATGGTAAAGGCTTGATCTTATGACACTTGGTTTCATGGAGAGTCTTGTAGACCTTTGCAACACTGCTTGTGTAAGAATTGTGGCAGTAGGCTCTAAAATATGAGCTACAAAATAAAAAAACCTTCTTGCATTTTGGCTTCAGCTAGGTAACTCCCCCAGAATACTGTTTGATTATGTGCTATTTGCTTAATATTATCTTTGTGATGCAATATTGTTCTGCACTGTTTATTACCTGTTACCACAAAGCTTCATTTCAGCGATAGGTAAAACTGTTCCTAAGTCTACCTTAAAAAAATCTTTCTCTACTTATCCCTTGCAGTTCCCAGATTTCTGTGGGGTCTGTGGTCTCTGCTAATGGAGAATTTATCTTCTGATTGTCTCTGGTTAGGATGATCACCTATAGAGGTTCAAAATATTTGATCCTTGAGTAGCTGATAGTTGATGGTCAAACTTTTAAACTGGGTTTCTAGGGAAGCAGGATATATGATGTGTGTGTGAGTGCCTGCTTCTGTCTGCTTCCCCACCAGTTCTTGAGCCTGTTGTCCAGTTTTAGCTATATTTGTGAGGAGTGGTGGGCTCAGAGATACTTGGTTCCTACAAATGTCACGAAAAGAAGAGCTACATAGAGAGATGGGGCCCTTTTTATATTCCAGTGAGGCAAAGGCTGTGACATGGACTACTGCTAATACACACAGAGGAATCCCTGAAGGAAGGAGGAGAGGCAAATACCTAATGAATGTCCCAACTGCAAGGAAAACCTCAGGCTGAACTTTGTTAAACATCAGAAGACCTAAATTCGAGAGACAAATTCATAGGAAACTGATTTCCATGCAAAACTTTGTTATTTCTGCTTTACGTGGCATGACCTCTTTGAATACAGAGGTCCTGCCGTCAGGTCCTGCCAGATCTTCACCCTTCGCTAGTTGTTGGCTGTGTAACTTCAAAGATTTTTAAAAGGCATCTTGCAAAAGTAGAGGTATGGACTCCTCCAGTGCAATGGAGTTTCTCAGAGGGCACGCAGCTATCTCCGGCATGAGTAATATCTCCTTGCTACTTGGGTTAGGGAGACACATGTTGCCTGATGGGGAAGGTGGATGAGAATGTGTACTCTTGCTTTTGGTTCCTGACAAGGACAAGGGTCTTCAGTGGAGCTTCCCTGCCAGCCAAACTTAAGACAGCATCAGACTGCTTTTAAGTTCTGACGCAGCTCTTTGGCCTTTAATATGCTGAGAAGTGTCATACTTGGGATATTTCTCTTTCCTCTTCCTGACTGATTGTTTGGCAGCATTCATGGTAGCTCTGAAAACTATCACTCATCTTTATCTGTTGTGAATTGCAATAGCATGAATCAAAGAAGATCCTATGTTACTAAATCTCTCTTGAGCACATTAGTGATGGATGCCAGAGGTTTCTACCACAGTGTTCCTGTGTAGTATTTCAAGTCTCATGTTAAGTTGCATCTGTGCTTTTTTGACTGCAGATTCTTGGATTATCTATCGGACCTGTGTGTATCTAACACTACAGCAATACCAGTAACTCAGGAACTCATCTGCAAATTTATGCTGAGCCCAGGGAATGCTGACATTCTCATTCAGACCAAGTGAGCATCCATAGTCTGAACATACTTTTTGCTTATCTGCTCTGTTGTTATATTTGTAGGAGTTCTCTAGTGGCTTCATTGTGAATGGTTTGTGTTTGCAGGCTGGTTTCGACACAAATGGACAATCCCTTGGAATGCCCAGTCATCTCAGATGACATTGATGAAGAGGAAGTGTGGCTGTACTGGATTGACAGTAACAAGGAGCCTCATGGCAAAGCCATCAGGCATCTGGCTCAGGAGGCGAAGGAGGGTACAAAAGCTGATTTAGAAGTTCTTACCTACTACAGGTAAAACTGCTTATTCAAATGGAAGGAAACATAAACTCTCTGAAGACCTTAGTGCTGTTTTATCCAGTTAATTTGTCAGTATCAAAACAGGGAAGCAGATTATGCCAGAAACTGGGATTAAAAGTTTGTTTCAAGATTTTTCTGTAGCGAGCATCTCAATCTCTGCTGTCTGTTCCAGGTAAACCTTGAATTTCCTTTGCTCATGACAGGTCTTTGTGTGTCTCTATCACTTTGCCTCTTACCTTTTATTTATTGGGCTTTGTTGTTAGGTTGTACTGCCCTGGAAGCAAGGCACGCCCTGAAGAAGGAGTGTCCTGAGGATTAGGGGGCCAATTAGCTCAGTGTTTTGAGCGCGATGCTGACAACAATGGCAACACCAAGGTCGCAGGTTCGATTCCTGCTTGGTCCTCATGTGTTGCCTGGTCTAGTTGAGAGGTGGCGTCCCTGCCCACAACAGGGAGGTTGGACTAGATGATCTCTAAGGTCCCTTCCAGCCCATGCCATTCTATGATTCTATGATTAGAGGGGAAATAGGGTCTCAAAACAATGTCTTACACTGATTCAAAACAAATAGTCCAAATGCTTCAGCCTTCCATTGAGCAATGCTTTCTTTGAGTTTCAAAGTGAACCCAGTTCTCATGGAGGCTGGAGCTTGATGTTCTTATTTAATAACAAGTTGATCCCTGGCTTAGCAAAGTCACTTTTGTTATTTTTTTTAGAATTTGTATCAGAAGGGCTGACATCAGGCTTGTGAAGTGAGATTCTGAAGTATGTTGTTTCATTTCTTTGAGGACCGTATGTTATTACCTTTTTTAAGGTACCAACTGAACCTCTTTGCAAGAATGTGCCTGGACCGCCAGTATCTTGCCATCAACCAGATTTCTGCACAGCTGTCGGTGGACTTAATCCTACGATGTATGTCTGACGAAAGCCTCCCATATGACCTCCGGGCTTCTTTTTGTCGGCTGATGTTACACATGCATGTGGACAGAGATCCTCAGGAATCTGTGGTACCTGTCAGATATGCCAGATTGTGGACTGAAATTCCTACTAAGATCACAATTCATGAGTGAGTTGAAAGTATTTCAAACAAGATCATGGAAGCATTTTGTAGGGGTTAGTCTCAGAACAAAATGTCAACATAGTATGTATGTGAAAAGGTATTTTGTTGCAGAGCACAGAGCTATTAATTATTGTTGCTCCTGGAAACTCCCATGGGTAGCTTTTCATGGAAATATTTCATTTTTCACTGTGTTCTTATAGGGAGCAAGCTGGGGAAAAAAAATGGAGTGGCCTTTCCTCAGGTCATCTGAACTTGAAATAATCCAATTATATTTAACATTACAGGTTTGCTAGGCTGGGACTCAGGTTTTTGTACTTGAAGCTCAACTAAAAGCCTCAGTTAGAAAGCCCGAATTTACGGTTAGGTAGAGCTATTTCCCCAGAAACAGTTCACAGAGGCTTTGGCCTTCGTCCAGTGAAGTACTTAAGCACATGTTAAATTTAAGTATGGGAGAAGGGCCCATTGACTTCAGTGGAAATCCTCTCTGGCTTAATGGATTTGATGGAGCAAGTGCCACTGGGCTAGACCCAGACAGAGAGTATCTGGCTGAAGAGACAAAGAGGAAGAGGTATAGCAGTGGTATAGCAGTGCAGCAGACAGTATTGCTTCTGTTAGTGAGATGAAGGGCTGTTCTGACATGTACAGAAAAATCACTCATAGTTGGTGATGCAAAGGAGGAGGCTGACTGTCCTGAGCTGCTTTCCTGATCCACAGTGTTCCCTGTGAAAACAGTAAACTCTGCCTGATGGGTAAAGAGGACAGCTGAGACTCAATGATTTAGAGAATTGCCACAGCAAGATTTAAGAGTGCTACCTGCCAGATCTGTGGTATTATCCTGTCTCGTATTCCTGTTAACTGCAACCCTTCCTGGTACTGTTGGATGGAAGGTTTGTGCACCCTGTTTGTGTATCTGATAAATCAGCTGACCTCTGCCCCTTCTTTTTACAGAGAACCGACAGTAATTTCATAGCATCATGACTGGTTTGTTTCTTCTTTAGTGACAGCTGGTCCTGATATTAGAGGTGTTTAATTTTCCTTCCTCCTATGTCTTGCATTGTAGGTATGATTCTTTCACAGACTCTTCAAGAAATGAAATGAAGAGGAAGTTTGCACTAACAATGGAATTTGTAGAAGAGTACTTGAAAGAAGTTGTAAATCAACCCTTTCCTTTTGGAGACAAAGAGAAAAATAAACTTACATTTGAGGTACTTCTCAGTTATCTGCATCCTGCTTAGAGTATTCCTCCTCATTTGAGTTAAGTTGACATTGGTTCTTTTGAAACAAAGGTAGCTGCAGATGTTGGTGTAAAATTTCCTAGGAGCACCACTTCCTAATTCCAGTGTTCTTAGTGATGAGTATTACTGTAGAAAATAGTATTACTGTCTGCTGTCAAACAGCTGCATTTTCCTTCTGAGATGGTTGCATTTCAGTGGCAGGAGGGAGGGGTATGTGTGTAGGTGAATGGACATAGGCCCTTTCTCTCCACGTTAGTGAATTATCATTCAGGAAATCTGTGTAAGATGACACTGAAGGAAATACTCTGAATAACCTAATCCTCTGGTTTAAATATTGTTTGAAATTGCTTACAGAAACTTTGGGTAGGCCTAAATGTCTAGATTTAAGTAGCGATGAATAGAAGACAAATGCTTACAGCTTTTATAGTTCTTCCTCCAACCGACCTCCCAAGCTTTGTTGCTTCTGCCTCTGGTCATCTGAAATCACCTCCATTCAAACTTGTCAGAGTCTTCTTACTGTCCTTCTGACTTCCATCTTCCCCGCAGCAGCTGCCTTGTTAAACAAATTCCTGAAGTCTTTCTTCTCCATCTTACATATTTTCCCAGGTGCACTTGCATCCTTTCAAACCTTCCTAAATCTCGTGCTGGTTTTGTTCTCTTGCAATTTGACTGACCAATTGTTTTGTCGAACTCTGAAGAACATTAATGTCACTGGCCTTAGTCCAAGGCCTGTTTAAATCAGTGGAAAGCCTTGTACTAATTTGAAAGCACTCTAGATCTCAATCTCTGTGAAAGCTGCTGTGTGAAATGCAATTGTATTGCACAGCCAAATACTGCAAAGCTTGCCGATACTTCTTTCATTTTTAATTTCTTTTTCTCATAGGTGGTACATCTGGCTCGAAACCTCATATACTTTGGCTTTTACAGTTTCAGTGAGCTTCTTAGACTGACACGGACACTGCTGGCAATTTTAGATATTGTTCAAGTCCCTATATCATCATACTTCGAAAGGTTGAGCAAGTTTCAGGATGGAGGTGAGAGAAGTGGCTAAGACTGTTATTCCGCTGTGTAATTTATTATTTAGGTTGAAGATAATTTATGGAACTTCTCATTGATCTTTCAGGGTACTTTATTCACACACAGACCCACCTACAGGAGTGTATTGCATTAAGATGACTGGCTGAAAGGAGCCTTTCTGAATAGAGCTGGAGCCCTTATGACTTGTGGTTACTGTGTTGGTGCTGCTGCTTCTTTGCTTGTTGGAACTGAACTTTCAAATCAACATCTAAGCCTTGGTGTCCCTTGCACTGAACATCCCAAGCAAGGGCACACTGATTATGATGGCTCATAATGTGGCACAAGTGTTGATTAATCATCTTAGCACTTCACTTAAAGGGAGAATCAACTGTTACTTACTGTTCACAAAACTGCAGAAGCACCAGGTAGAAGTCCAGATGAAGCCATCCCCTTCATGTGTTGGTCACTTTAGAATATTCCTTTTTTTATACTAGACCAGAGTGCCTGTCTGACCACCCCAGGACAATGGTCTATGGCCTGTTGCCTTTTCTACCATGACTTAAAACTGGGCTGAAGAGTGAGCATTTCAGGAAAGTGCTGCAACTTAGCAGTTTCATTTTTCTTTGTGTGTGGAAGGGAGGTATGACAGGTGTATGGCTGAGGGTACATAAAGACTGACTGATGGCAAATTCTGTTTTAATATGTGGCTGGTGTAAGTGTCATTGCACTGCTGGTTGGCCCACGACACCAAAAAGGATGAGCTGTTTTTGAAACAAGTTATTTTGTATATTCTCTGGGAGGCCTTTTCCCAGCCTTGAGTTTTCCTAGTCATCATTTTGCTCAGTCGTTCCTACAGATACCCTGTGTGCTGTTCTTCATAACTTTTTTCTTTTCTGAGGTTCATACACTCCAGAGAAAGTGTAGACTCTCATTGTCATCACTGAGGCAAGAAGTCTCATGCTTGGTTCTCTTGATCTTTCCTCCCTCACTGCCAGTACACTTTACTGAAAACCCTTGAAAGTCTTTCCTGCAGTGCTGTGTGCACTAAGGCAGGCTATAGCTGGCTGCAGTCCCTGTACAGCACTAGAGAAAGACAGTATGTTCAGACACTTGGAATTGTGTTTTCCGTTTTTGTCCCTGAAATACCGCATTGCAGACTCTCTTCTTAAGTGGCTCTGGACACTGTTTGACTCCAGATACAATCTTGGCATATTGGCAAGATGGAACATGCAGATGTGGTTCTTCCATTTAGTCTTCTCTTTGCTCAAGGCTTTAATACTGATTATACATCTCATCTGATGTTTTTTACTCGCCTTCATTACCCATAAAATTGTGTTTCATCCTTAATTTCATTTCTGTTGAAGGGTTTCCTTTCAGGCTATATAGGAGAGGAAAGAACCACCCATTAAGTTCAAACAAACCTGCTATCAGTTATACTAATTTCCAGAGCAATTCCATGCAAATCAATGAATTTGCTCTGAAATAGATGAGTGTGAAGGAATGCAGAAGATGTCATCACTGTGTGAATGGAAGCTCAGTAGCCTTGTTAGTAACAGTCAACCATTGACCAACATTTTGCCATGCGGGACTTTTTGTGTGTCTTTTGATTGGCTTCAGACTTCAGACAGATTCTTTAGACTTGTTTCTTGACTGTAGTTGTCTCCATAGATGTTTGTTTTTTAAACACTGAATCAGTTCAGGTCAGGATGTGACAATTCACTGAGGTTCTTTTGGAAACGATCTGTGGGTTGATTTGTTTTGGGTTTTGGTGTTTTTTTTTGTTTTATTTTGTTTTTTTTCCCCCCAGCCTTTTCTGCTAACTCTACAGCTAGAAAGCTTTAGAGAGGGCTTTTGCTAGCTCATACTGTTGTTGGTCATGTCTGCCATCTTCAGGGAGACCAGCAATAGACATATTGGCTCTGCTGTCTAGGCTTAAAAATAGGCATTGAAATTTTGCTGCAAAAGAGATCATAGAATCATAGAATTGTCAGGGTTGGAAGGGACCTTAAAGATCATCTAGTTCCAACCCCCCCGCTATGGGCAGGGACACCCGCCACTAGATCAGGCTGCTCAGAGCCCCATCCAGCCTGGCCTTAAACACTTCCAGGGATGGGGCTTCCACCCCCTCTCTGGGCAACCTGTGCCAATGTCTCACCACCCTCATGGGGAAGAACTTCTTCCTAATGTCCAATCTGAACCAATCCATCTCTAGCTTCAATCCACTCCCCCTAGTCCTATCACCACCCGACATCCTAAGAAGCCCCTCAGCAGCTTTCTTGTAGCCCCCCTTGAGATACTAGAAGGCCACAATAAGGTCTCCTCAGAGCCTTCTTTTCTGCACACTGAACAGCCCCAACTCTCTCAGTGTGTCTTCATAGGAGAGGTGCTCCAGCCCTCTGATCATCCTCGTGGCCCTTCTCTGGACACGCTTCAGCACGTCCAGATCTTTCTTGTGCTGTGGGCTCCAGAACTGGACGCAGCACTCCTGGTGGGTCTCACGAGAGTGGAGCAGAGGGGGAGAATCACCTCCCTCGACCTGCTGGCCACACACCTCTTGATGCTGCCCAGGACACAATTGGCTTTCTGGGCTGCAAGTGTGCTCATGTTGAGCTTCTCATCTACTGGTACCCCCAACTCCTTTCCTTCAGGGCTGCTCTCA
>NW_009694026.1:20355-29109 GCF_000703405.1 Apaloderma vittatum | reverse complement strand
CGGTGGGTCCGCCTGACACAGGACGGTTGAACCTGTTGGAGGTCGCTTCTCGCTGCACCCAGCTTCCACCTGGGAAAAGGCTGTGCCAGGACGGTGTAAAGAGCTGTGAGGGTTGTGCATCGGTGACTTCACAGAAATTTGTCCTGTGGAACAAATAATAATAGCAATAAAAAAGAATAAATCTGCCCTAAGTAGATGGGAGAACTCTGAGAAGCATATCTTTGTGGAACGGCACCGAATATTAGTAACTCCCGAGGTGTTTTCTTAGCATTTGTAGAGAGCTGTGTGCAGCAAGGAAGGTGCTTTGTAGCCTAATAGGAAAGCAAAGCTCGTATCTGGAGAATAAATATTCTCATGTTTTTCTCTTTTCAGGCTGGCTGGAAGGAAAACCATGCAACGTTTATGAATGAACTGAAAAACCTTCAAGCTGAAGGACTTACGACTCTTGGCCAGTCCTTAAGGACAGCTTTTGATTTATTAAATTTAAATAGATTAGTAACTGGCATAGACAACTATGGGCAGGTAGGTTGGCTGTTAATAGGTGGAGAAATCATAAAACACACAACCTTCCCAGAAACAACAATTAGCTACTTGTCCAAAGTGGCATCTTCATCAAATAGTATGAGGCCTTCTTCAAAAGTAAGCAGAGAGCTCAAATAGTTTGGTACCTATGGTTTGGTATCCAACTTTTTTTTTTTTTTTTAACTTCAGTTATTCCTCAGGTTTTAAAACTGTGATGTGCCTCCAAGTTGAGCTTCGCAGTTAAACTTTGTCCTTTTTTTGTATCAAGTCTGTGTTTCAGAACCTTTGGCAGGGTCATGAAAACTTTACTTTCTCTCTACAGTGCTATATAATGAATTGAGTACAGTTTGGGAGATGAGCTGTTTTTCCAGCAACACTGCATGTCCAGAAGTGCTGAATGGGGCACAACTTCTCCAAACCCCTTTCTTTCCAATGAGTTTTCTACAACTTTTCTCAGCATACCTGTACTTTTAGAAACCTGCCCGTTGTATCAGACTTGAGAAGTTGTGCTTTTTTAATGTCTGTCTTGCAGTTATCCATTTAAAGCAGGACTTCTTTTTGGAGTGGGTCAGTATTTTCTTCTTCAACAGTGTGAGTTGCTAAGGGACAGAAAGTCAAGGTTAAATATGTGCTTTACGAAGCGTACCTGGTTCTTTCTGGCTCTAGATCAAACTCTGGGTTTCTTTGGCATAAATAGCATTATTAGTATGATACAAAGTATATCACGTATTTTTCATGTGGAATATACTAACTTGAATCTCCCTTTTTCGTTTGTTCTCATGCAAGGCTCCCTCATCTGAGAATTAGTTGCTGCTCTTGGTATTTAACATGGAAATGTGGTTGTGAAAATAAGTCGCCTTTCTCCCCCCTTCCCTTTCCAGTCTAAGCAGTCTATGTGATAACATGCCATGTTTGCTTGGGAAGGATTGTTGCATTGTATGGCTTTGCCACTAGGTGGTCAAGTGAGCCTAAACACTTTTTAAAATGCCAGTTTAGTGATGAAACTTAAAAAACCCAAAGTACCGGTTCTACACGTCTTTTGTTTTTTTTTCTATAACCATCTGCAGTCCTCTTACACATCTCTATGTTAATCTTTCCCGTTTTCTGATATTTTTGTCTAGTTACACGAGTGATACAAGGATTTTTTGAACATTTAACCACTCTAGGCACATGTATGAAATATTTGCCGTTTCCCATTGCTACTGATAAATATGACACACTAATTAAACCTCTGTCAAATAGTTTGCTCTAAGTGAACCAGGTATGCTCAACTACTTGATTCAAGTGGGCGATTGAGATGTGACTGTTTCGACTCACTAGTAGTGTTCATTACTGGAAGTAGCTGCTTTTTTGTGTGTGTGCCTGGAGCAATGACTTCCTTTGTCTGGTCTGTTTTGGTTACAAAATCTATATCTGGACTGAACACACCCCTCCTTAGGCAAGTTTTTTGCTCTGTTCCACAAGTGGAGCTGGCTGGTGGAAGAGGTGTTCGCATGTGCAGTCAGGTGACTAAATAGAAATTCTAACTCTTTTATAGTGCCTGCAAAAATAGATGAATATGCAAGTGCCGGGTCTCCTGCTGCTGAAGCCACAGGTTCCCATTTTGGCTCTTCTAATCCAAGTAGCATTTTTTCATAACTCTGATCAAATTCTGGAGCACTTAACTGGTCCTTCAGCGCTTACAGGATGAGATCCAGAGCAGTTAACTTTCCTCAACTTCACGTTGGCCTTTGAGCACTATGTCATGTTATCCTGTCAACTTCCTATTGTTTATGGCTACTGCCTAAAATTTGCACAAGGTAAATGGGTATTTAAACATAAATGGCTTGAGAAATTTCCAAATTCAGGATAATAAAAGTGATCAGAATGCTCAGTTGCGTTTGAAATAGTTCTTAGTCAAAGTACTAAGTGCTGATTCACTTTTTAAAGCAGTTAGAAATATTAAGAGTGTAAAATATTTGAGTAGTTAACTAAAATATAGCAGACATGTTTGAGGAGTGATTATCTTAGAGTGGGAGGAGAAGACAATCTTACAAAAACACAGTAGAAGATCTTAGGTGTGGTATTACGTGAAGTAATAAATCTGAACTTCTTCTAAGCTTTTCTCTGGAAAATTTCTCTGACAACCTGACTCTTCGGGTTTCTTTGACTCATGCTTGTTTTTGATGCATTGACAAGCTTCTAAGATACTTGCAGAGATCCACTTGTTTCACATGTATGAATTGTAAACCAGATTTTTATTACTCTACAAATGACAAGACACGATACAAGCTTGGTGGCATTGTCTGGTTATGTCATCCAACGGCACGATGGCTTGTCCCCCTGCTGAGTGTGAACTGTTTGTTTAAATGGCAGCGTAACTCACTTGATTTCTTTCAAAGTAGACCGGAGTTCTCCATCAGCTGGCTTCCTGAACGAGAATGATGGCTGAACGGTCATTCTGAAATGGAGGAAAATCTCCTGCTTCATAGTTTCTTGCAACAGTAATGTTTGAATTTTTAATATGAGTGTTTGTCACACTACTTTTCCAGTAAATAAGTACTTCAGTTCCTCGTGAAGATTGAGTTACCTAGTGCGCAGCTGTATCAGCTGATCACAGTCTCACATTCAGATCTTAAAGGGCCACACTCGACATATTTAGACTATCAAGAACCTGGAAGATTTTTTTTCCCAAGCTGTTTCTGATAGTAATGCTGTGGCATGGCTTTATAAACCCTTTGTCATTACTAGGGTTGCTAGATCCACATTTTTGTGATGTTTTTTTGTCAACAACAAAAGATTTTGGAAAGTACACTTCTTTCAAGGTGACTATTCCTTTCCTTTTTTTTTTTACAGCTCTTTCAGAGTGATAAATTCTGTATTACATTGCCTGAGTCCAATAATACAGTTTTTTCCCCCCTCCCCATAGTATGCTTTGTGCTGATTGTGATAGAAGAATGAACCTTCAAATAAGGTGGCAGCTTTTAGTGTTTGCTAAAAATAATGGTCCTTTTCACCTTCTGCATTTTTATAGAAAGCTTAGGAAAAAATACAGGATTGGATGTCTACAGGAAGAAAGCAATTTAAACACATAAAGTTCAGTAAGGACTCACTGTCATTTCACACAAAACTTTGTAGTTCATTAGCCCAGTTTGCACTCTAGCTACTTGATTTCTCTCTGTCATATTTTCCCTAGTTCAACTTCTCCATTGTTTCAGGTAGTCTGAAATACTGAGCTTCGGCTAGCAGATTTTCTTCTTTGAACACACTACTAAATCTTAAAACTATGGCTTGTTCAGTGGTACATGTGTAGTCACAATTATACCGACAGTTTTGAGTGAGACAAATGTGCAGCTTGTTCTAGTTTAGGGTTAAATACTAACAGGTATGTTTCTCTTCCTGTGGAAACAGAAAACATGAACAAAGTAGCTGTTCTAATACAGTAAAAATGTAAAAGAAAGTTGTATCTAACCACCTAGGTACTTCAGTTGTTTGCAGTTTGCAGTGAAGTTTTTAAGACTGAGCTCTGAATCTAAGATTGGTAAAACATATATTGGTGGTGCTTTCATATTCATGTGAAAAGAACCAACACAGCACTATCAAAACTTGAATGTGATGGATATTTTAAATAGTTCAAGTTCTGATTCTCTGGTACCTCACATGTTTCACCTTGCCTATTGTTATTTGTGTAATGAAGGTCTCTCACTGTTTGGTTTTTTTCAGCAGTATTGCGTACAATGAGGTTTGAGAGGATCAAATGTGCTTATCTGAGCAGATTTCAAAGTGGTTGAGTTGATATATCAAGGTATATTTCCAAATTTTTTCAGGGTGAATTTCATTTCCATATTATGGCTAGAAACAGCTCTTTTCAATAACATAAGCTTTTTATGAGCTTTTTATCTCACTAGAATATCTTGTACATATTCTTCAGCATTGTAATTATAATTGATATGGTGAAACTAGCTTAGAGGTGAGTTTGACTTTTGAAGAAATTTGATATAAGAAAAGCACGTGCTAACTTAGTTGTTTTGAAACAGGAAAGCTAACTATAATGCTTCTGTAATCCAAGTGGACTCGGGATAGGTATTTTTCATTTACAGTGATGGAAAAAGTGTTCTCTTTATTTAGACTAGTACAGGAGACACCTTTTTGCTGACTTACCAGGCTTTGCACAGTCAGTCTTGGTGAAAGCCTTTTTTTCCTGCAGTGCGTTTCGCATGTGTACAAAAGCATAACTGAGGAATATTGAGACAAACTAAAATCCACATGAAAATGAACGGTTTAAGAATATTTTGGGAACCTAAAAAAAAAAAAGTGCTGGAAAGACCTGTTTCCACTCTGGAAGTTAGATGGTGTCCAGCATATAATGACATTGTTTTTAAAAAAACATTTTTTTCCTATCATGTGTCACCATCAGACAGTATAATTGTAGGTCAACTGCTACTTTATAGTTCTCTCTGAATAGAGACCCATTTGTAGCTCCACTAGCGGTATCGCTGATGTGTTCACACAGAAAAACTTAGTCTTGGTCTGTAGAAAACAACATATTTTTCCATAACAGCTTAAATACTATAATGTTCCAAAGACATGTAAATTACATACCGAGGAGGTTGAGTCTAATTGTGCTTGTAGGCTCACAGCAACTTTGTTTTTAAGTCACAGGTTGTAGACTGACTCCTTACTTATATGTCAGAGATCTGATGATCTTGAAAAAAACCCCAAACCAACAGAAAGACCTCCAAACAACCCGCAACAAAACAAACAACAATCACATATGTGAAATACCATCCCCTAACATTGCATACTTTATGCCTTTTCGGTGATGCTTTCTGTTTTCTTTATACTGTTGAACAGTTTTGTTTTTCCAGTTGGTTTTTGAGGATTGTTACTGGATTTCCTTGATTTCAAAAGTCAAAATCCTTTGCGCGTGATTTTTATTTATTTATTATTTTTCGTCTCATCATTCTGGGGTCGTAAACGCTGCGCTGGCATGGCCTGCAGTGAGCCTGCGGCCAAATTTGGAACCAAAGTTGAGGAGTTTAGGTGAGCATTTCCTGCTTTGTCATGCAGGCATGGCAGTTTGCCTCTTATGTTGGTAAAGGCAGAGGTTTGCTCTTTTAGAGCAGCTCTAGCAGCATTCTCTCCCCCACTACAACTTCCCCGCGAAAACCAAATGAGAAAAAACCGTGTAGCAAGCTTAAGCATGGTAATGGCAGAAATACATGTAAGAGAAGATTTCTCGCAGTCTCCTGTTTTCTCTGGAATATAAATGGTTTTAAGATAAACCCATGTGCCCGTTTATGCCAAAGATTTTTGTGTGAAGTGCTGGTGAAAGTCAGACTTTCTCACCTCCTATGTGATGTTATTAAGCCTATTGTTTCCAGTTTATTTTTTTACTTTGTAACTTTTAAGCATTCTGTCTTGTCTTCTCCTGAAATATTAGTTGTTTTGACTTAGCTTTGTTTTATAGTATCCTTTGATGAGAGCTGGCAAGCATTGTTGGAAGTGTTTTTTCATGTTGCAAGGTGGAACTGCAGAGCAACAAAGTTCACTGAAAGTCTCCATAGTAATCACATCAGACTTAAGTGTTCTTAAAATCACTTGTCTAGTCCTAATCCAGTGTATTTTTAAAGAAGGATTTAAAACAAGCTTACACAAAGGGCTTTATTTTTTCCAAGGAAAATGATCTCATCAATCTGTTTCACTAGCAGAAAGAAGTGAAATACTTCCTCGTGTTCTGAATATCAAATGTGCTTTGACCACCTCGAATCTTTAAACGCTCAGTATTTCAATAAATTTGTTTTGGAAAGGGGCAGTGCCATAAGGTGTTTGTTGTGGCTCTGATTTTTAATGGTCACGTGAGCATATTCATGCTGCCAAAGCTTAAACAGATGATACAGATGTCTGTCTCTGGCTGATATTTTTGTATTCACTAAGAAGTCTTTGGAGAAAGTCTGAGGACAGTTAGGAGTACCAAAATTTTGTCATGGCTCAACTTTCTGTTTAGAACAGTTCACTTGCCTCAGGTCATTATAGACTCCTTGGATATGCTAGCTCTCTTACTTGGTTGCTTAAGGGTACATGTCTCATAGTGAAAGTATTCCTGTCTTTTTGAAATGTATTTGCACTTCATCACAGCCAGTTGTCAAGGAGGCAAAGCAAATACATACAGCTAAAGAGTCAGGAGTTCGGTTATCTTGTGAAGTGCAAGCATTTTTTTTCCCCAGTGTCTCTGTCATTATGTTTATTCTCTTTAAACTTTTTTTTTTTTTTTGCTTTTCTTACTGAATAGTTACATTCAGTCTTGGATTTCTGTTGTCCATCTCTCTGAAGCTTGAAGGGAAAAGCACTGTTACTTGTGTATGTGTCTGAATTTTAATTCGGATGAGGCTCAGTTGAAATTATGATTGTGTTGCTTAAGTCTTGCTTCCTGTTGCTTTTTTTTTTTGGTTGTACACTTTGCACCTTTAGCAACATAGTGAGTCTCTTAATTCATAGAATATTCATGTCTGCATCTCCCACTTAAAGAATGTATCAATGTTTCCATTTCATGTGGTTTTTAGCATCCTGTTGTCTGGCCCTTTTTTCAAGTAGTTTTCATCTGTTGTTTATGCAGCAGATCGGAATTTCTTATAATTTGTAAGCTTTAGTATCTAGCTAATACAGAACTCTTATCAAATGTCTCTAGTTTACATTGTGTGATTATGGTACTAATTTTAATTGTACGAAGTGTAGGCCAGTCTCATTTAAAGAAAAATTAATACTGCAGGTAGGAGGCAATGATTATATGTGTATTTAGGATAAGCCTTTCATATGTATTAAAAGACCCTTGACCTTTTAAAAGTGGACTAGCCCGTGAGCTGTAAGAGATTTCTGATGATCCTGTAGTATATTTATATGATGTCCACAGGAGTTATTGCTTATTTGTAAAGTATTTTCTATCTATCAGCATTTTTTACTATTATAATCCTGAATATTGACAGCAATCAAGATTTCAGATTCTTTATTATTGCTTGTATATTTTATTTTTTAAAAAATGGAAGGGTTGTATTTAAACACTCTGGTACCATTAAGTTGGCCTCCAATCGAAAATATATTCTATAGGCAATTTCAGTCTTACATTAATGAGAAATCAAGTATGTGTTATCTAAACACCTGTTGTTTTCATTCTAGAGGTAGTGTCTCTGCCTCAGCTAATTGATTTGCTCTAGCTTACATAAATCTACAGTCTACTATAGATTTAAGCCTAAATTTTTTGCAGTAGGGAAACTAGGTTAGTGCCTAGAGCTGAATTAAAATAGACAGGTAAGAAGCTGCTGGCTGCAAGGTGCGATATGAACACTGAATGATAGGAGCCTTGAATGGTTGTGATTGGGACACTGGGCAGATAAGACTTCTGGCTGTATGAGAGGAAAAGAGGATTTGTCAAAATCTGATCCTACTCTAGTGATTCTGACATGAGTGGTACCTATGGATCTTGCAGCACTGCAGTGGTAGATAACCAGAACAGCAGATAAATAAGCATTGATTATGTCTAATGTAGTTCCATGGCTTTAACGTTTGAGGTCTTTCAGAAAACTGATCGAGCAGGAGCTGCGGTGCAGAGGAGGTCCCTAGGATGGTGTTTTGACAGTGATTCAGGGATATACATATTGGAAATAATGTTTAATGTCTTGCTGACTTGGCCAGAAAGCTCTTACCCAATCAATCACATTTGGTGTCTGCTCAGTGTAGCCACTCCCATTTCCTTTAACTGATAGTGTGATTGATTTTTTTATCCCCATGTAACCAACTGCTACTGTTTGTGGAGAGCAGGGTGTTAATCTGATTTCACCCAATAATAATGTTTGAGGGTAAATTACTGGAATATACTGTGCATTTTGTCAATGTCTCCTTGATCCAAAAGAGCTCCAGAAGATCCAATAAATCCAGAATATTTGTAATTGGAAACAATTTAGGGCACTGACGTTCTTTTTTGATGCTCAGCGTGTGAGAGAAAAGTGGCCATCTCTTTCTTCTGCCAGTGTACTTCCTACCCCTGGGCTTTGAATCCCAGAAGGCTGACTTAATTTTTTAAGCATCTATATGTAAGACATATCCAGCCTTGCTGCCTGCTTTCCTCCTGAACTTAGGGCCTCTCACGTGCTCCTAGTTCTGCCAAACTTGCTTCAGATTTTGTGACTTTGTGTAGTAAAATGAATCGGTGATTGATTCAGATTCTTAACAAGCCGGACTGCGAACTGTAGCGGTTCA
>NW_009694026.1:0-20324 GCF_000703405.1 Apaloderma vittatum | reverse complement strand
ATCTGTTTTGGAAGAGCTCAGGTACTTCTACTATAGTGGTGAGGGTAGTTGTGTAGTGGGAGGGAGTTTTGGGTGAGCATCGAGGCAGTTATTCAGAAGAATTTACCCTATGTTCATGAGTTAATAAGCTACTTTCAGTCAGCTTGTCACCCTGGATTCATAACCCCCCAAAAGGTGGGGGGAATTTTGTATACAACTTTCTCTTGGCTTTTCTTTCTTTTCTTTTCTTTTCTTTTTTTTTTTTCCTTTATCTGTTTTCCCTACTTGATGTGCTTGCAACTGTGAGATTCATTACCCTTCTCCAGTGTATAGAAAACAGGCCGGGCTTAGTGCTCTGAGTTGCGCTGACTGAGCCAGGACCAGCTATGTGAAGTCATTGCTGTGAAGCAGAAAGGCTGCAGTAATTAGGGACTTGATCCAGGGATTCACAAGGTCAGTTATTTTGGGGATAAAACGTTCAGAAATATTTTTAGGAAATATGACCAAAATCATCTTCAAACCCAGATTCTTTGGGGCTGACTTTGAAGTTATGTTTGGTACAGACGGTTATTTTAGCCTTTTTAAAAAAAAAACATTAATAAAAACTCAAATATAGCCTATTTTTAGCAGCTTACATTTACTATGTTCAGTCAAATAACTTTGGAAACCACCAGGATTTCTTGGTTGATTCTGGTAGTGATTCATTTGCTAATCTGTAGTGAACGGATAAGGTGCATCTTTTTTTTTAAGTGACAGTGTACCTTAAAAATAAGGTTCAAGTTGTGATCACAATTACTGTGCTGCTTAGGTATTTCAGTTAATTTAATGTAGGAAGAAGTTTCTCCCTTTTGGGGATTATCATGTATGTCACATCAGTGCTTGCATGCTTTAGTGTTAGTGGCTTTTTGTTCTTCATTTCCGTGCTGTATATTAAGTTCATTCTATGTTTGTTTGGGTTTTGTGATTTCTTTTTTTTCCTTGAATGTGACTTAATTGTGAAAGATTCAAGTACTGCGTTGTTTTTGAAACTTAACCAAGGACCTCACCTAAATTGGAGCACTTAGAAGTTAATCAAGAAATTATCACTTATATAATATGTTATTTAGAACTCAATTAAATTTGTTCTTAGGTGAAAGAAACAGGACAAACCTTTATACTAAACTGAAATTTTTGAAACTCTGTGACTTAGTAATGTTGGGAATGCTATGTGATTTAAGTGCATGAAGACATCACTGTATCTTGAGATTTTAAGTTTGATGTCTTAGTAAATCCTACCATGTATTTATCATTTGTTTATTCTTCAGTATGAATGTAGCCTAAAAGTGCTCCGTTGACACAAATCCCTTCTGGTTTTACATGTGAACTGTTCACTACGGAGATTTAGTATTCCAGAATGATCATTTCTTGCATTGAATCTCCTTTTCAGGCTGCTCTGGGTGGATTTTTTGTTTTTCTCGCTGTTAGTTTTGGTTTTGTTCTTAGCACAGACTTTCTGAGTAGAATTCCCAAATGACTGAAGTAATGCAATTAAATAGTCTTTAAGCAGCGCATTCAGCACCAGACTTGGAAACGCAGAATGTATAAAGTTATGAATATCTATAAAAATGATACTAAACACAGAGAATTTTTTGTTGCATATTTCAAGATGGATGTGCGATGAAATTATTGCCTATAGAACACAAACTTGCAAGCTCAGGCAATGCAAGCAGCTGATATGCTAAGATATATTCCTATGATTTTTTTGTTTGCTTGTTTTGGACAAAGAGTTTGGTCTCTTGCACAATTCAGATGTTTTGTCTCTGTAGTATTTTTAATTACAGAAGTGATATCTGATTGGATCTTTGATTTTTTGCTGTAGGTCTTTCAGACTGGGCAGGACAAGTATAAGATATGTTTGGAGCTTCAATAGTTAATTGAAGCTATAAATGGTTCTTCTTTGTAAAAGATCTTTTAAAAATGTTTAGGAGCAAAATACTGAGGAGCAAATGAATCTTTTAATCCCTTTTATTTTCCTAAATATCTTAAGTTTCCCTTTCCCCGATGGAACGTAGCCTCTGTTATGGAGGTAGTGGTTGTTTCAAGAATGCTCCCTTCAGTCTTATATTCTGTAACTGGTGTGCTGAGGAGTTTAATTTCTGGCTTGGCTTTACAAAAAGTCTATTGTTGCAGTTGTGTTCTACTTTGAAAAGCTTTTGCTAACTACTTTTTGTTTGGGGTTTGTTGTTTTTTTTTTCTAAACCTGCAACTCGTTTGTTCCAGTCACCTGAAACACAGAAAGCTTCAGTCCTACCGCCGAATCAGTGTCCTAACTGCATGTGCAAAACCAGTTTTATCTACTGCTAAACTCTAGGGCCACTAAGGGATGAAGCAAAACCCATGTAACTACCTTGTAAACCTCTGTAGAGGTTCCAAATAAGAAAATGTGATTAGTGCATGTCTTGGACATTGTAGTAACTCTTAGGTATTTGTAATGTAGTGAACTAAAGAGTTACTTAGTAATTTTCCATGTCCTTTGACTATAATAACCTTTCTGTAGCCTATAGGGAAGGACAGCTGTACATAGCTGAATTTTGTTTGTTTTTTTTTAATTATATTTAAATTTTGGCTTTTTTTGAATTTTGCTCACCTCAAGGAGAAAAGGTCTTTTTTGGTAGCCATCCTTACTGCAAAGTCATTGCCATTGATGCCCTGTTTCAGAGTGTCAATGAGTGCAGGAGAAATCACGACTGCTTGAATAGCATTTTGCATTTCTTTGAGGGAAAAGGTAATGAGTTAATGGAAGCATGAGTTCAGACCTTAATAAGTTCTAGCAGGGTTTTCTTAAAACTTTGGTTTTAAGGTGTTCCCCAAAGGTAAAGTAATTTGAGATAAAATACTTTTTTTTTTAGCTTCAGAAGAAAAGGGAGAGTGTGTGTGTGTGTGTGTATGTGTGTAAAACAGTTGAATACTTATGGCTGAACCTTCCAAAAGATGGGCAATCGGTGGCAAAAAAAGTGAAATGATGGTATGTGTTGTCCCTGCTGTCACAAACCATGAGCAAATACTTGGGTTAAACATAGAGTTAGTTCAAGATAAGGTTCAGTGACAGATTACTTATTTGTATTTATACAGTCATTTGGGGGGGTTTAGGTGTACACAGTTTTAGAAAAGAGGTACTTAACCAGTTTCTGTGTATTTTGAGATAGTATTCAAACAGAGCATGCCTCAGATTTGTCTCCTCGTTACTCAGTTGCCTCATACAAGGATAGATTTTATTAACTTGTGCCCCCTCTGCTGGCTAGTTTTCCAATTGCAAAGTAAAACCACAGCTTTACGTAGGTGAGGCACTCTGATGGGCTGTTTTGGCCAAACGTCAATTTATAAAAGTCCCTTTTACAGGGGTAAAACTCCAGAGAAATCCATATGAGTCCCAATTAGTGAGTTGATCGTGTTGAGAGATGGCATTTTTATAGTATATAGTTATTGTCATGGGTTCAGTCAAGACTCCTTCAGCATTTGTCAAACTCATTTCTTTCCCTTGTCCCTCAATTGAAGACAGTTGATGGTTTTTCCCACCCTCTGTGTATATATTGTTTCACATAAAGAGGAACTAAGTCTTATGACTGTGGAGGACTACACTTCAAGCTTCTAGAAGCTGCTACTATCATCTGCATTTCCCCTTTAGGATGTAGAAATCTTTTCTTTTGCATGTGGTAAGGGACTTTCTCAAATTGCCTTTAACAGGTGATAGATTTACCTGTGTTCTTTCCGAAACCTCTCTTTGCAGGTAAGATATATTCCCAACTGCCTGGCATGAAGGGGACATAGAGGCTGAATCCTCCCATCTTGTGTGCCGCAGGGAGAGTTAAAAGGTTTCAGTGTGACTCCATACTGCAGGTGTTTGTGGACTATAGTTGATAATACTTCTGCTGTCCCGCAGCCCTTGTAGAAAACAGCAGTGCACATTTTTTCCCTTGATGGTAGTTTAATTCCTGGAATAGTGTTTTGTTAGGCTGTTTCATGAGATTCCAATCTGTTGTCTATATTTGCTGTTAATCAAGCATCAAGGGAGATTTCTGGCTTATATTAAAAGTTCTTTTATCACTTGAAAACTTCCTAACAGATTTCGAAACACTTATATCTTGTGTAAAACTCAATCTGGTTAGTGCAGCTTTCATTGAACTTTCTTCTGAGGCTTCCGAAATCTATCCGCTCTGCAAATATCTGATCGTCTACTAGTAAGAGAAAATTGCTACCACTGCAAAACTGTGCTATCTATTGAATAATCAACAGCATCAAGGGAATGTATCAAAATCTTACAGACAGCAAACCAGAGATGAGTTAGCAACTTTCTTTTTTGCGTGGAGCCTGGCTTGTCAGAGATGTTAATCCTGTGCAGAATTCCAGTATGTTCTTCAGTTCATATTCAGGCTGAAGTCACAGAAATCTCTCTGACTTTCAAGTGGTTCATGTTCAAGGGGTCAGTTTCAATTCTGAAACGACTGTAACAAATAAATATGGTTTCCAACCTATTTCTGTCGTGCAGGTTCAGTCACTTGGATAACACCATGATGCAGTTCAGAGGTGTTGGACTTTTTAGTCTGACCAAGAATCATGGAGCTCTTGTGGCATGTTCTGTGAGAAATCAGATTTATCAAAGCAAATGTTCTGGTTCAACTGACTGCTTTTTTGCCCTTTTTTTTTTTTTTTTTTTCCCTCTTCTCAAGTGTATCCTTTCTTGCATTTTGGTAGATCACAGAATTTCATAGTGTATTTGTGCTAAATATTAATTAGGTAGTATATGACATAGCTTCATCTGGGAAAGCTTCCATTTAGAGACATTTTGCTTCTTATCAAGTAGTAGGAAAGAATTTACTTATCTACTGAGGTAGAAAAGCATATTCATTCCTGAGTACTATAGTGTGTACATATATGTGCATGATTATGATGCGTGTCTACATACATTTGAAAAAAATTTAAAGGCTAAACAGTTTTTGTGAAGAGCTATATCGCCAGCTAGGAGTTCACTAAAACACTAGTATGATGCCAGCGTAATCAACTCTGTGTGTGGCTCGGGAAACAGTTGTGTGAATGCATAAAATACGTTGATTTTATAGGTCTTCACAACTGTATTGATTGATTCTGCAGAGACAACAGAAACTAGTGGCTGAAAATGTGAGTGGGCCAAGTAAGAAGTTGCATGAGATGCTGCAGTTCTTGCATAGCTGACTGTCAGAGCATAGAGCAGCTGTTAAGATACCTCTGTGTACTTGATTGATAATATTTTGCCTTGAGAGGTGAAGGGGAAAGTCAAAAAAATGTTAAATGAATGTTCTGGATATTTCATGATTTTGCTAAAGCGTAACTGAAGTTCCTAAGATAGAAAAAGTGAAAACTATGATGGATTTGGACCATCTGTTTTAGTTTGTTGAAATTCAAGCTCAGTGTTTTGGTGGGTTTTAAGCTGTTATCAGTTTAAAAAAATTGCTTTAAAGCTAATAATTTTGCCATCATTCTGACTTTCAGATTTTGTTTTAAACTATTGTTTTTGAACAATGGTTGCTCACAGATTCACTTGAGCATTTATGAGAATCGCGACCTTTTAAGTTCTAAAATACTGAATGAATTGAAAAAAACTGAGAGTGCACTTCTGTATTCCCTGGTCAGATGACTTAGTTTACTGGCAGTTAGGGCTGATATTGAAAATAAAAAGGCTCTGCTGAGATAATATAATGCATGATGGGTGTGCAGTACAACTTCTGTTAAATTGTGATTTACTGAAATGAAAGTGTACCTTTTAGACATTTGATTGTGATCTGAAAATGAGTTTTTGCCAGTGATTAGTAATGCCTTCTGTTAAAAATACGCACTTTATTTCAGCTCACATTTATTTTCAACTTCTAGCCTTTCTTGGGCATGAAGCTTTTGTACTACTGAATAGTTACTTCTTTTTATAGTAGTTGCTTGTTGAACATGTAATTTTTAGTCTCTGACTTAGTGGTTTTTTGGTCATGTTTCTACTTCAGCTATTTTGTAAATTCTTCAACACTTCTGACTCGGAAATTAATGCCTGAATATGTGCATTGAACTAATAGAATAGAATAGAATTGAGCTAATAGAATGTGTTGGGCTGGAAGGAATCTTAAAGACCATCTAGTCCAACCTCCCTGCAGTGATCAGGGACATCTTTAACTAGATCAGATTGCTCAGAGCCCCATCAAGCCTGACCTTGAATGTCTCCAGGGATGGGGCTTCCACCACCTCTCTGGGCAACCTGTGCCAGTGTCTCACCACCCTCATAGTGAAGGACTTCTTCCTAACACCTAATCTAAATCTACCCTGTTCTAGTTTGAAACCATTGCCCCTTGTCCTGTCGCTACACACCCTTGTAAGCAGTCGCTCCCCAGCTTTTCTGTAGCCCCTTCAGGTACTAGAAGGCTATTCTAAGGTCTCCCCAGAGCCTTTTCAGGCTTGTTCCAGGCTGAACAACCCCACCTCTCTCAGCCTGTCTTCATAGGAGAGGTGCTCCAGCCCCTTGATCATTTTTGTGGCCTCCTCTGGACCTGCCGCAAGTCTTAAATGAGTTTTCTCCTAGTGCATGTGTAATATTCTGTACTCGCACATCTGAAGGTGACAGTATCTCTTGAATTTCTTTACTTGTACTTTTGGAAGAAGGAAAAAGAAGTCAATCCATGAATGTATTAATCATGGTGAAACTCAATTGCCGAGCATACTTGCCTATGAGTTTTTAGTTTTGAGAGTCTTAACTAGGCAATAAGGTATCTTGATAGTTCGATGCCCATCTGGCTCAGTCAGAGGCTCCCTCTGAGAGATCTGAGCGTGCTGGCTGTGCCTCTTTTCTGTGTCCCTGTGTGAGTGGTGCTCATGGCTCCCTATTTGCTCCGTGTTGTCTGAGCCCGGAATTAATTCAGCCTGAGACCAAAGAAATGGGAAGCGATATAACCGTGTTGCTTTCTGATTTGGAAAAAATAGTTGTGAAGCTGTCAAACTGTTGAAAAGAGTGCTTGTTGTGTAACAGATAAGTTAGTTTTTATGCTCTTGCTTGTTCCTTTTTAGCCTAGTAGCCTTGCAAGAGTGCCCTGGTACCAACGCTGATTTTTAAATAACTTTTTCCAGAAAGAGGTGTGGGATTTTTTTCTGTTATCTTGGAGCATATCTAACCTTGAAAATGCAGATTGCAAGAAACTGAAAAAACTCTCTCCTACCACATTCCAATACTTGGTGGTTGAAAAGGGTGATCAGCTGTTAAAACCTTAGGTGTTTCATGCTTAGTACTTGTTTTCACCACTGCTAGGAACCTTCAGAGGGAAAAAGCGTATTATTGAAAAGAATTTGTGGTCAGATTACCCTAGCAGCTATTCAGAATGGAAAGGATACCAAATGAGCCAGTTTGCCTTCATGAGGCAATTAGCTGAACTCTCTGTGGGAGGTAGTTGCCTCTGAATTTTCACTTGGATAAATAAGTGGTATTTTGTTTTTTCCAAGCAACTTGTCTATAAGCAAATCTGTTTAAAAATAGAATTTTAAATAAAACTTCAATACTTTTCAGTTTACTGTAGCCTAAGGAGTAAATTGGGACTCATACTTTTGTACTTCAAATACAGCAGTTGAGTTTCCAGACCAAAACGCTTGTGCACTGTCAGAGGTTATAATCTGAAAACGGACAACAGAGGAACAGAAGTGGCTTTTAGACCTTTATAGTGCTGGCTTAAATTGTGACCGATGCCTCTGGGTTTCCCAAGATACTGAGATTGGGTTGATCTTTGTCCTACTTTAAGAACTTAAGGGTCTCACACTTTCACTGCCCTTTGTGGGAATGCGAGATGATACTAGAACTAGCTGCTGGATTATTTTTGCTGTTGGAATGAGCAAAACCTAGTTAGTAGTCAGAGTAAGGTGTAGAATCATAGAATCAGAACAATTTTGGCTGAAGAGACCTTCAAGATCATGGAGTCCAACCTTTTCCTAGTCCTATGAACACCACTAAACCATGTCCTTCAAGGCAACATCTACCCTTCCTTTACACACCTCCAGGGATGGTGACTCAACCACCTCCCTGGGCAGCCTGTTCCAGTGCCTGACAACCCTCTCAGTAAAGAAATTCTTCCTCATATCCAACCTGAACCTCCCCTGGTGCAACTTCAGGCCATTTCTCCTCATCCTATCACTCGCCACTAGGGAAAACAGACCAACCTCCGCCTTGCTACAACCTCCTTTCAAGCAGTTGTAGAAAGTGGCTTATGGTTTTCACCTTGGGATGCTGAGCTGTTTTCCAGTGCGTTTCGATATACCTGTAACGTGCCAAAAGACCTCGTTAATGTGTGCGCCTTCGCTCCCTAACTGAAATAATTGAGCTGTGCTGAACTGATTTTCCTGCACACTTGCTGTTGGTCTATGGTGCCGCCATGTATCTTGAAGAGTATGGTATTTCTAAGGTGTGTAAATTCATGGTATTTTATTTCATAGGATATTCCTGATGGAAAAGCAATAGAAAATAATTTGATTATCATAGAATTAGATTAATTAGATTGAAATCAAGTTCTTAAACAGTAATTGAAAAGACTACTGCAGTTTAGTTAAAAAGTTGGTAAGGGTATTTCATCTCTGACTTGCAGTGTAAAAATCTTAAAGTTCTGAAAGCTTATTTATATAAAATATTTGGGGTTTTTTTGTAGTTGTTTTTGTTTGTTTGTTTTGGTTTTTGTTTTTAGGAGTACCTGACAATACTGGTTTTGTATGAGGAACAGGGTCAGAGGAGTTGGTTGGTGTTCAGTAAGAGTTAATGACATGGAAATTTTTAGTGAACAATAGTAAACCTTAGAAACAGGCCTTTTGTCTGAAAGTCTTACTTGATACATTGCAATTATGTTTATGCTCCTTTAGGTGTAATGTAGATACTCATTTCATGTTTCTAAACTGCATGGAGCTTTGAGCCTAAGTGCAGGCAAGTGAATTCACCCCTGTTCCCTTTAAGTAATTCAGTGCTGGATTGTATACTCTGTGACTTGATTGTGTACATACTTTGTAGAAAAGGATATTTGTATTTGTTCTGATGAGTTGATGAACTCAGGTTTACGATATTTTCACGTATGACTAGTAAAGAAAAGATTTCAGTGCAAAACTTTCCCCTTATTACTTAAACAGGTGTGAAGTATCCTGCGACAGTGCACTGCCAGTGTTGCCACTGTTATCCTGTAGATGATACATGTGGAAATGTGAATTGTTTTGTCTTCGGGATTAAAGATTCTCACATCAGTTTCTGCTCTGGCTACAAATGAATGTTATTCTGGTAAAAAGAGGTTCTTGCTTTTGTAAATATGTTGCTATATGTGAATCTTGGCTTGATACGTTGATGATCATCCGTTGTATGGGTAAAATGCTGGTGGAACTGTAAGAGACAAAAGGAGAATCAAGGAATTTCTCCTTCAGATATTTTTTCTGGAGGGGCTCAAGCTTAAATCTCTTGTTTCCTTCCTTAGAATTTCATAATCATTCTGAGCCCAAAGTGTTTAAATTTAAGGCTTAAATTTTAGATGGGTAAAATTGAAAAAGATTACAGTTGAGGCACACAAAAGCGTTTAAGATAATGAAGATATCTGGATAATAGGGGTTGTCAGAAGTTTTTCATACTTATATTTCGAATTGGAACAGACTATTGATCTAAAAAGCATTGCTTATGACATTCTAAATCTAAAAACTTGTTATTTTATCAGTTGTCAATTTAGTTTTACTATCATTTATTAGCAATAGGATTAAAGCTTTTTTTTATGTTCAATATTAATGAGACCTATATGCTTTTCCTCCAGTTAGGAACCCGGCTTTCAATATTGTTGCAGTGCAACGTAATTAGCTTCCAGCTGATGTTTTGCAGTTCTGGTGAACTACTAGTTGGCAGAATAAAATACTGTAACTTTTCTTCGGAATTAAATGAACCTAAATATTCCTAGGAAATTATTTTAATTAAAATTGAGTGTATTTTGAGAGTCCTTAAATTCTTTTGAGTAATTGTTTAAATTGGTTTATGAGCTAGCTTAGCTTTTGTGGTAGAGATTGATCTCCAGTGTTCAGTTTTATTTTTGCTTGTTTTTGTCTTTAGTAATGGTATGCAATTTTTAAACAAAAAATGAGGATTTTCACTAAGATTTGAGAAAATATTGATCAAATGATTTTTTAGCTTTTCTCTTGGCACATAGTAAATTTCTCACTGTAATGTGGTTTTCCCACTTCAAGTTGGACATCCCTCACCAAATATCTTTCAAATTCTTAGCTAATATTTCTGTTTGAAGCACACAATCAACAGCTGGGGAAGGACTTTTTACAAGGGTGTCCAGCAATAGGACAAGGGGAAATGGGTTTAAGTTGAAGGAGAATAGATTTAGATTGGATCTTAGGAAGAAATTTTTCGGTATGAGGGTGGCAAGACTTTGGAATAAATTGCCCAGAGATGTTGCGGCTGCCCCCTCCCTGGAGGTGTTCAAGGCCAAGTTGGATGGAGCCTTGAGTAGCCTGACCTAGTTGAGAGGCGTCCCTGCCCATGACAGGGAGGTTGGATTAAATGATCTGTAAGGTCCCTTCCAGCCTAGGCCAGTCTATGATTCTATGATTCTATGATCTTTTACCTTAAATGAACGAGTTCTAAAAAAAATTAAAGGGTATTTTTCTTAAAACCTATGAGTTTTCTCTCTGTATTTGTAGAGTAAATTGTCAGCATTCATCAGATAGTGTGTCTTTATAAGCAGAACTAGGCTGTGGGTCTAGTTACATTCTTCTTGTTTTCCAAAGAAGAAAAATGATGCTTTGGACCCAGAAAACAAAAGCCTGTGGTGACTTTTATCCTGTCTGTCTTTAACCGTACCTAGAGTGGAATGTACTAACTGGACTTGCAGTCAACATGCACAAATTACTTTGGGATCCTCTTTTGCAGGAGGGACAGAAGGCTCCTAGTGTGTGCAAGCAGCACGGAAAAGAAGTGCCAATAGCAAACCAGTTGTTTTTTCGTTTTCAATTTTGCTTTTTTTTTCTTTTTTGGTTAGAGCTAGACTAGTTGAACATCTCGGTGGGATCGCAGAACATCTTGTCTTTATATGTTTATGTCCTAAACATAGAGAAAGTCTATCTATTTTTCCAGTATTTGTCTCTGAAGTAAATCTTGTGTGTGCGGTTGAACCACTTTGGTCAAAGTGTAACTGGTACTATTTATGTCAGAGTTCTCCTTAATATGTAGAGTATTAGTTCTTAACCCAGGTGTCATGATCACAAGGTACAATGCAAATGCTTTCGTGGCCCACCTAGTAATTAAATTACGCATGAAATCAACCCTGGAATAGGGGAAATTGGAAGTATCTCTCTCCTGAAGAGACAGTTGCTTCTCTAAACAGACGCCAGTTTGCCAGAATACTGTGCTACACATTGTTCTCAAAGGCCATAGAACACATTTTGGCGTGTGTTTCTATGCATTTATTGAATACAGATACGTTAAGTGTCTAGCTTTACGTGGCCTAACTGCAAAAAGACTCAGAAACCCACAGCACTCTGCTCTATAGTACATTAGAATAAATTCCTCAGGCCTCATTGTTTTGTCAGTAGGTATCAGTGGCTGTTTAATGACTGAACAGAAGCTTATGAATTTGCTACAGCATTTTAAATGAAATTGCTTTTTTTCTCCTTAGGGACGAAACCCCTTTTTTCTGGAGCCAGCAATAATAATAACAGTTACAGATGGGAGTAAATTAACTACGACCAGTGGGATACAGGAAGAGGTAAGATCTGACCTCTCTTCACAATGACGTGTACTAAAAGTCACGTTAGAATACTGTTCATGGTAGGAGCATAAATGACTCCTCAAAAGTATGCTTGTTTAATATCTTAAACTTGCACGTTTTTTCCTTTTAATTTGAGGTAATTTTATGCAATAGTACTACAGAAATCTGGATGGCTCTTTTTCCTTATCACGTGTGATAGAAACATGTAGTACAACTGTTGGTCTGTTTAGTAGACTCAGTTTACTATTTCTGTCCAGGGGGTTCATGGCTTTTTAAATATGTTAGCAGAAGAAATCTATTTCTGTAAAGTGTGTATGATAGCTCTAAGTTCTTTATGTACAGACCCAAATTAACGCAGTGATTTCCCCAGGGATGTGGCCACCAGGTTAGCATGTGAAGTAAGTGCTTCTTTCAGACTGTGCCTTTAAAGTGATTATTAATCAAGTCAGTAGTGTCTTTATAATCTAAGATAAGATCTGAATAAATGTATTTCAAATTATATCTGTAAAGCAGTTTAAAATACCAGATCTTAATATACTGGAGTAGCTACTCAGACATCTGGCAAACTCAGAGCTAGAGCAAGCATGGAGGCACTGAGCTATTTTAACTTAGTGACCATTTTGAATTCTTTCCTTAAAAAGATGAAAGAGGTTGCTAGAGTAGGGTTGGTCTGACCAGCTCAGTGCCCATTCCGTGCAGTAGTAAAAAAACCAAACCCAAACAGCAACAATGACAAAGCCTTAAGCTCATTCCCTTTTCAGGGAAAAGATTAATATCCAAAGATCTGCCTGAAAGCTTAAGGGGAGGATTCAGACTTTTCCACACCACACTTGACTCTACAGATTTATTTGTCATACCTCACTGCTCATTAGTTACTTGAATTTTTCCTAACACTGTTATTATATTGCATTCTTACAGCACTTGCCAAAGTTTTTTGTATGGAAAGTGTTATTTGAAAATTTCTGTAATGTATCTGAGTCAGAGGAAGAAAGTTAAATGACCTCATAATTCTATGTGAACTAGTAACAAATAGCTGTAGCCAGTAACTGAAAGCAAGTTCCTGGTCTGTACAAAACCTCACTTTCATCATATTTTTTTACACAGTGAGCTATTTTCAGCTTCATCCAGTGATTAATTGGGTGTGGTCCAAATTACTGAGTAGAATAACAGCCTCATATTTACAGTGATTGTCAGTGACCAAGTATTAATTAAACAGAGGGCAGTGTGACACTTTTAGAACCTTCTACGACATTTAGTGCTGTTAGCAGCAAAATACTGTTTGGGGTTTTTTTTTTAAGAACTAATTGGATAATCATTTAGCTATGTGAGTCCTTTCTTGAGAAGAAGCAAGTTCTTTGCTGTCAGATGACCAACTCATAAACTTTAACATTGACATCCTGGAGTGAGGGACACCAGGATGCTCAGGGGGTGAAGCAAATGACATCTGGGTAAAGTCTGAGAACTGGATTTGTTCAGCCTTTAGAAGAGAAGCCTGTGGGGATGAGCGGTGTCTTTACACCATCTGCAACAACTGCATGGAGCCTGACTTTTCTCGGACATGCACGAGGCTGAGATAAGAGGCAACAGCTGGAAATTGGACCTTGGGAAATTCTGATTGGCCATCAAGAAAAATTTTAACTGTGTGAGCGATTGAACAGTGGCATAGGTTGTCCAGCGGCTGCAAGATCCCCGTTACTGGAGATGCTCAAAACTGAGTTGTACAAGGCCTGGAGCCATCAGAAGGCTCTGGATTGTTTAACCTTCACGTGTCCCTTCTCACGTACACAGTTCTATGACTGTACATTGCATTTCTGTTCATCTTGTTCGTTTATCCACAATTATTTGGATAAGAAAGCTCTAGTGGCTATCAGGAACAATTTTTCTTAGAGCGAGAGACAGGTTTTTTTTATAGCCAATGAGTTTTTTGTGTTCCTTTTTCTTCAAATGCGAGTACAGCTTTTTCGCCTTAGTCTTCACAAGAAGACATTTTCTTATGGTTGGGCAAATATTTGGTCACATGTTCATATCTTTAAATTGCTGTAATTTACATTGAGAAAATGGGTTTTTTGATGGCCGCTTTAATTAGTAAATTTAGGCTTGGCTCACTAGCAGTACGAACTGAGAAGAGTGCGCTAGGCCTGGAGTTCTAGTGTTGCAGTTGAGTTGTTGGACCAAATTTGACATTTAAATGATTTGATGATATTAAAAACTACATTCTAGAGTTACAAGATCTGCTCTACTAATGATAGTGAACTAATGACTTCTTGGTAGATGAGCAAATTTCAAGGCATTGCCTTCTGGAGGAACTGAAAGTGACCACGGTTTTTACTTCCTACAAGACAAAATGCAAGTTTCTTTGAGTGCTATTCCATGTTTGTTTACAGGGTATATATTCCATACCCAGCAGATGATGTGGGTTTTTTTCCTTTTTCATCTTTTGCCGTAGCTTTACAAGTTGGAAGATGCATAACACTATCAAAGAGCCAGGGAACAAAGCATCCCTTCTGTCTTTCAGGGATGATCTTTTGCTTTTGTCAACATGTATTCTATTGATCAGAATTTTCTTAGTGTAGCTTGTGTGTCCTTTACAGTTACCTGCAGAAATGAAGCAGAATTAATACAGTAACACCACCCTGGAGGTGTGGAAAGTCTAGTTTTGTTCTTCTGTTCAATAACAAAGCTTTTCAGTCACTTTCAAATGTCTCTTCTGTTCTTTGGGTTTGACTTTAGACAGACTTTTCAGAGTTGGATATTGGAAGTGATTGTATCCCACTGGCTATGACAACAGTGTTTTTACTTCCTGTGTAAAGTTCTTATAACCAACTAAGGCAACCAATGTACAAGGCAACCAAAAGAATGGTTGTTTTTTGGAAAGCCTGTGAAGCCAGCATGGAATGTGGAGGCAAGTTTTTTCAAAGCTGTATCATTCAGATGAACATTTGCATTCTTACCAATTAAATCAGCTTTATTGCTATGGGAACACTGTCATTTGCCCTAGTGTGAAGCAGTTGAGCTTAAACCCTGTTTCAGAGCTCTTGCTGAATTCTTCCAATGTCCTGTTCCTTTGTGGAATTTAATATGGATTTTGCCAATAAAGAGCCTTACCCACTCAGCACTACTTCGTCTCCTGATGAATGTGATTTGTTAGACTGAAGATAGAAATGGTGGAGTCTGTGCAATTATCATCACAATTATCATCAGCAGCACAAGTTAGTAGGATTTCCAGTCTGTCCCTTCTGGCACTGACTTCTAACACACCAGTGCCGATGCACTGAAGAGTGCCAGCGTCAGTTCTGTGTTCGGCGTGGAGCGTGAGCCAGATTCATCCCTTGTCCCAGTCATAACTTGAGGAAGTGATGGGCTCATGCTGTTGGAATGCCATCAGTAGTTATTGGTCTCATGCTGTGGATTCCTTTCCTCTTGGAGTGGCTTTCGCTTCTGGCCTGATCCCTCAGGTTTAGTCTTAGCCCTTTTCTGATCCTTTAACAGTTCCTTTAATAAGTTTTTTAGTTGCTTGAGAGGATTTCACAGAATCACAAAATGTTAGGGGTTGGAAGGAACCTTGAAAGATCATCTAGTTCAACCTCCCTGCCAGAGCAGGATCCCCTGGAGTAGGTCACCCAGGAAGGTGTCCAGGCGAGTTTTGAAAGTCTCCAAAGAAGGAGACTCCACAACCTCCTTGGGCAGCCTGTGCCAGTGCTCTGTCACCCTCACAGTGAAAAAGCTTTTCCTGATATTTTTGTGGAACCTCCTGTGTTCCAGCTTGTACCCATTGCCCCTTGTCCTGTCATTGGGCAGCAATGAGAAGAGCCTGGCTCTGTCCTCCTGACACTCACCCTTTACATATTTTTAATGTATGCATATTTATAATACATATTAATAATACCTGTTTATCTTCTCTTCATATTCCAAAATTAAATGTCATACTTCCCCACTTTTACAGCTGCTGAGCTATATTCCCTTGTTTTCTTTATATATACTGCCTGTTTTAAGAGGAAGCATTAAACTGTCTGCAAGACTGAAACTGGGTTATTGTCCTAGTGATACATTCACATGGGTGGTTATGCAAACTAAAACCATGAGCAATGCTGCTTGGCATCTGTATGTTGCTGTTCTTCTGATCTTCCAGTTATAAGAGACTCTCAGAGGAACTACCAGTGATTTTTCCCGACTCCTCAGCCCAGAACCATTTGCCAGTGCCACGTTAATCCTTCCTGGGGCTGATGATCTTGCATCCCTGCTGTAATAACTGTAACAAGTGGCAAGGTCCCACTTTCAAGAACAATCACAAACTGTAAATGCCCTGTAATATTTTTAGTTGTAGTTCCTCCAACTAAAAATCTTGATTTCTAAACAAATTCTGCAGGAATTATGTTGCCATCCCCTCGTTAGATGTATGTTCCTATCCTTCCTCAACCATGTTATTCCTCTTAGCAGCAGTTGCCAGGTTTACAGCGTTTGGCACTGAGCCCTGGCCATCTTGACAGTTGAATTCTGTGTAACTGTCAGCTCGGTGTGCACTTGCTTGTGGTTAACGCTGGTGTCAGAGTGGCCGAGTATATCATAGAATCATTACGGTTGGAAAAGACCTCTAAGATCATCAAGTCCTACTGTCAGCTCAATACTACTATGACCACCAAACTACATCCTGAAGTGCCTACACATCTTCTGAACAGCTCCAGGGATGGCAGCTGTACCACTTCCCTGGGCAGCCTGTTCCAATGCCTCACCACCCTTTCAGTACTTTTTCCTAATATCCAATCTAAACCTCCTCTGGCACAACTTGAGCCCATTTCTTCTCATCCATGTCATTGACATGGCAGGTCAGTTGACCTGATGTCTCTTTGATCTTAAGTCATTTCCTATGGAAGAACAGTCTGTGGCTTTCTTTCTCTGTGTTATACCTGCATACGATTGGATGGGGAAGGCTAGGAAAACATAATGCTGTGGTTAACTCTCAGTAGAGCTTCTCATTCTATAAAGAGCTTGTTTTCTCAGCTGAGCTTGAATCTTGATGCCTATCCTTAGTCCTTCAGTCCTCTAAGGATGAAGTGCTGCATTTGCTTGGAGTGTTAGATGTGTGTTTTTATGGATACCAGAAAAGCCTGCAAGGAAGATTACTTGCAGATAAATTATTTTTTGAAAAGTTTTTCTTTTTTTTTTTTTTTCTCAATATAAAAAGACAGGAAAACTGACTGTCTCTATATGAATATTTTTATTGAGTACCTAATGGTGTAACGTTTTATGAGATTTCCCAAAGTGGAGCTGCTTGTAATTTCTTGGCTACCAAGGGCTAAGCAGTGCTGGTCCTGCCCGTTGTAATGTATGAGCCTGTCTGTGCAGGCATTGCTAGAAGAGCGTTACTCTCTTTCACCAAACACCATGCTGCTGCAGTTTTCTAGTGCTTATCTAGCTTTTATTCCACCTGGGATCCTCTGATGTTTTTCGAGGGTTTCAGACTGTGCTCCTTCTTATGGCTGCATAAATGTATGTAGAAACAAGGAGGCAGAATAAAGAAAAGACCTGCTCACCAGCAGTGGGGTTCTGTAAGATCTCTTCAGTAAAAGGTTGTCCTCCAATGTCTCTCAGTTCTTGAACTGAGAATTTGAGTGGATTTAAAGGCAGGAAAGAGGGGCATAAGGCACACGCTGTGGTCTTATTGTGGCACTTGGGAATGATCAGGTTTGTGTGTGCTGCTACAAACTAGAGACAAACCAGCTCTTTTTTAGTACTAAGCTGGCAGGACACTTGTATGTGATTATGTATAGACAACATGTAGAAGGCCGTTGCTGGTAAGTGATTTCCCTTTAATTTGTTCAGTCTGTCTTTCTCAACAACCAATATGAAGGGCAGTGAGGGAAAGATGTGTGTGCCTTCATCTTGAAATGTGTATGAGGAAGGAGATTAAATGCAAGACGTACATTTCTAGGCTCATCTTGTTTTCTGCTAAGTATGCAGTTGCTATGGTAATACAATACCAGTTAAACAAAAGTAACCAGAGGTGAGAAGACCAAGTTACTAAGGTCTGTGGAAGATGAGGCCTAGTTTGAATCTATAACTTCTCCAGTAACATGGGTGTTAAATTTTACTGCAATTAAACTGTGGGAGAGAAAGTGAGGACATTTAATGCTGGTGCCTTTGTATGTCATCTTACAGCTTGAAAACATTTCTGGTATCAATATGTACATAATCCAATGACACCTCCTGAGTACTCTGTGGTTTTGAGGTTCTCTCAATATAAGCAGTTGAGCTAGAGAAAGGTTTTGTAGTTTGAGATAAACTCAGCTCAGGATAGTGTTGCTGCAGAGTCCAAAATATGCATATTAAAAAATAAATATATATGCTGCCTGAAGAAAAATATTGCTGCTACATAGGTGTGTTTTGCAGATTAAGTGTACTCTTCAAAGCTAGTAAATATTCTGTTCAGTTAGATCTAAGCAGGAGAGTTTGGTAAATGTCATTTCTTAATAATAGGTCAAGTGAGGACAGTGTAGTGCTTGCAGTTGAGTCCTCTTACAGTCAAGATTCTAGGCTGTTTAGTAAGAACATGCATATTCTTTTAACCAAGCAACATATGTTGGTGGATCTTTCTGATAATGGGAAAAGACATGCATGTGAGTCAGCAATAAACCACATATATAGCTGAGTGCCCTCTGACCAATTTCATGTGAAACATTTGAGGAAAACGGTGCTTTTCTCGCACATGCTCTCTGTTTGCGTCAGAAATTCAGGAGGAAGCAACAGGTGCTCTGAGAATTCCAAAGTGTTCTGATTGTCATGTTTGTTCCTGGCTTTGGGATTATATCAATAAATTGATTATTTTTCAAGCACATAGACATGTATTCTTCTGAGTATGAGATGTTGCAATTATCTAAATAGAAATAGTTGAGGTTTCCAGTTTGGAAATTGGGTTTAGTGCTTTCAAGTTCATCTCTTAAAAATATGCAAACAAGAAAACTTTTTCAGCTGCTTGTTGCCAGCTCCTTAGCTAACCACTTTGAATTAAAAATGAAAGTATTTGTAATGGGTGCCTTTGTGGACTTGTGTTAAGTTTTGGAACAGACTAGTAGTTTTTCTTCTAACATTGAGCTGAGATTGAGGATTGGGATTTTTTGAATGCTGCATGAGTATTGAGGTTTAGGGCTGGGCCGGCCACCAAACACTGACAGATGTTCTCTAAACCCTCTCCCTCTCTGAATGGAAATGGAAAGGTAATACAGCAGAGAGACTTATAGATTGGAAAAAAAACCCCTTAAACCAGCTTTAATAAAACAATAATAAAAATAAGGGACTATATACAAGTATATACAAACTTGATATCAAACCCAACTCCTTCACTCCAGTAGCAATCCCCACTGATGCTGCAGGGCAGGCAGCACCAGGGAAGGCCCAGGCTCAGCAGAGGGGAGCTGGACACAGGAGCTGGATTTGGGAACTCAGAGTTGACGTAGGTCGGGGGCAGTCTTGGTTGTAGTGACCATGACGTGTTAGAGTTCAGTATTGTTTTAGGGAAAGAAGGATAATAAGTAAAATTTCTGCCCTGGACTTGAATAGGATCTACTCAGAAGTGTCCCGTGGCCTAGGGCCATAGAAGGTAGAGGGGTACAAGAGAGCTAGTCAGTATTCAAACTCAGCCTCCACCAAGTGCAAGATAAACGTATTCCCTTAAAAAAAATCAAGTAGAGGAGGCAGGAGACTTGCATGGATAAACAAGGAGCTCCTGGAAAAACTCAAATGGAAGAGAGCAATTTAGAATATGTGGAAAAAAGGTCTGGTTAATTGGGAAGAATATGGAAATGCTGCCAGCATTTGTAGAGCCTCAACAAGAAAGGCCAAGGCTCTCTTGGAACTTGCTCTGGCTAGAGAGGTGAAAGAAAACAAGAACTTCATATGTGTCAATGAGAAAAGAAAGACTAGGGAAAAAGTGGATCCACTGCTAAAAGAGATGGGAGATATGGTCACAGAGGATGCAGAGATGGCAGAATTGCTGAATGCCTTCTTTGCCTCAGTTTTACTCCTAAGACCAGCCCCCAGGAATTCTAGTCACTAGAAATAAGGGAGCAAAACTGGACCGAGGAAGACTCTCCACTGGTCAGTGAGGATTGGGTTAGAGACCTCTTGGAGCAACTGAAAACACACAAATCCATGGGCCCTGATGAAGTACATCCATGTGTGCTGAGAGAGCTGGCTGATGTTGCTCTCCATCGTTTTTGGAAAATCATGGAGAAAGGAGAGGTGCCTGAGGACTGAAAGAAAGCCAGTGTCACTCCAGTCTTCAAAAAGGGTGAGAAGGAGGACCCTGGCAACTACAGACCAGTCAGCCTCACCTCCATCCCTGGAAAGGTGATGAAGCAGCTCATTCTGAAGGCCATCTGTAACCAAATGGAAGAAAAGAAGGTTATCGGGAGGAGCCAGCATGGATTTACTAAGGGGAAACCCTGCTTGACTAATCTAATATCCTTCTATGAAAGCATGACCAAATGGGTAGATGAAGGGAGGGCAGCAGATGTCACATACCTTGATTTCAGTAAGGATTTTGATACTATTCCCCCTAACATCCTTGTAGGAAAACTCAAGAAATGT
>NW_009694025.1:601-4352 GCF_000703405.1 Apaloderma vittatum | reverse complement strand
TTACAGCTTTTTGTCATGTATTTCCTAACTACTTATCCCTTCTCCATTACTTTAATTACTGATAAAAAGGAAGATTGCTACTCAGATACATAATCCTCAAAGACACACAAAGATTTATTTGTGCTGGAGCCTGCTATTCATGCAAGCAAGATGAAGAGGTGTTCAGCGGGAAGAAATACCATGTTTTTCAATGATACAATGTTATTCCAGGCAGTAAGTACAAGGACTAATGCCCGAGAAACACAGAAGGCGTTCACGTCATTATACAGCAGGCAAAATTCTCTATATTTAATAATACAAAATTACATGCCTGGAGAAACATAAGGTAATCTCAGATACAAAAGGATGGACTTGAACCTATAGATCTGCCATAAAGCAGAACTAAAAAGTCATCCCAGCTTGGAGAGTCTTGACAGACCTTAATTGTCTAAAGAGTCTGGCATTGAAAGAAACAGAAGAGAGCAGAGTGAAGGTGGAGGTACAGTACATGTGTGAGTGTGTGCCTGTAAATGAGATGAAACACCCTGATGGCAAGGTATTCAAACCCACAAAGATGAGTGCGTTCTTCACAAGGTAAGCCATCAAGCTGTGGAACTCCTTGTCCATGTGAACTAAAGGATTACATGGATTTAAAAAGGACTTGGATGTATTAATGAAGAAGAAGTCTACCAGTAATTACCAACTGAACAGAAACCTGTCTATGGTGCAAAGGCTCAGAATTGTGTAGAAAGGCAGAGGTTCAGAGAGCACTTGAGGGTAACAGCATGCTTGGTTTCTCTTCTCTGCCAGCACAGCACAGCATCTGGAGAGAGGGAGGGCATCATCTGCTCCAAGTCTGTCTGAGGGTTGAATATGAGGCTGCCAGTCAGGAAAGGAGGGGTTCACATATGGTTTGGGAAGGATATGGAGTCTTCTGTGGTGCTCTCATGAGTTTACTGTCTTTGTTCTCCATAGCTTGCTCTCCGGATGCCTAGTGCCTGGATCAGGCCTTGCCTAAAAGGCAAATTCAAAAATATTTGAACTCTAGCTATGACTGTGGTTGCCTTGGAGCTGCAGTTTCAAGCAGAGAGCAATGCAGGAGTAGATGACTGTCACTTACTTGGTCAGGCATGGCATGCAGACCAAAGACTTTAGGTGGCTGATAAGTCATAGTAGGCTCCCTCCTTACTGCACTATCATTCTTAGGAAAGACTGCGGAGTAAAATTTAGGACAGAAAGTAACTTTGGGAAGGTAAGTATAATTACCACATTAAAAAGTCTGTTCTGAGAAAGTATTTTGTGTGAAAAATAATCTCTTTTATAAGTGGACTGAAAGCAGCCCTGCAGAGAAGGACTTGGGGGTGTTGGTGGATGAAAAACTGAACAAGAGCCAGCAATGCACACTCACAGCCTAGAAAGACAATCACATCTTTGGTTGCTTCAAAAGAAGCATCACCAGCAAATCAAGGGGCCTCTGCTCTGGTGAGACCCTACCTGGAGTACTGCATTGGGCTCTGGGGTGCCCAACATAAAAATGACATGGTCCTGTTGGAGTGAGTCCAGAGGAGGCCACATAGATGATCAGGAGCCTGGATCACCATCCCTATGAGGACAGACTGAGAGAGTTGGGGCTATTAAGCCTGGAGAAGACCTTATAGCAGCCTTTCAGTACTTAAAGGGGGCTACAGGAAAGAAGGGGATGGACTCTTAATCAGGGAATAATGTTAGGATAATGGTTAACAGGTTCAAACTGAAAGAGAGCAGATTTAGATTAGATATTAGGAAGAAATTCTTTTCTGTGAGGGTGTGAGACACTAGAACACATTGCCCAGAGAAGCTGCAGAAGCCCCCTCCCTGGAAGCCTTCAAGGCTCCTGTGCCTTCATAATTTCATTCTTAAAGTACATCCAGCCTTCCTGGGCCCCATGGTTTTCAAGGGCTGCTTCCCAAGGTATTCTCTGAAGCAGCATCCTGAATAGTCCAAAGTCAGCCCTCCAGAAGTCCAAGGTAGAGGTTTTGCTGACAACCCTGCTAACTTTACCACATTTTGAAAATTTTATCATATCACGGTCGCTGTGGCCAAGGCAACCTCCGACCACCACATCTTCCGCCAGCTCTTCCCTGTTCGTAAACAGTAGTTCTAGCAGGGCACTACCCCACTAGGCTCACTCACCAGCTGCAACAGGAAGTTGTCATCCATACATTCCAGAAACCTCCTGGACTGCCCTCTCTCTGCTGTGTTGTACTTCCAGCAGACATCTGGTAAGTTGAAGTCCCCCTCGAGAACCAGAGCTAGTGAACACGAGACATCTCTAAGTTGTTGAAAGAATGCCTCCTGAGTGTCTTTATCCCGGTCAGGTGGTCTGTAGCAGACTCTCACCATGGTTTCCCTGGTGTGCAATAGAATCTAACTCCTCCTGTTTATTTCCCATGCTACAGGGATTGGCATATATGCACTTGAGCGGTGGTACGGACATCAGCTCCAACACCGGTACCTCATCCCGAGTCCTATCTCTAGCAGTCATGAGTTTGTCACACATGACACCATTATCCACCTCAAGTGGGACAGCAGACTGTAGGCTGTCCTTAGGCTCATTTCTAGTGAGCCTAGTTTTATCCCCATGTCCAGAAATGTCCAGAAAACTGTCAAATAATAACTTGTTTAGTTCTTGTGAAAATGAAATGTTATTTATACTGGGGGAATATCTCTCATTCATTGATTTAAACTAAAGTATATGTAATTTCTCATGTATTTATAGCCTGATGCCATACCTTGAATATTAGAATCAGCTTGTATAAAACCCTTCTGTCATCAGACTGCCTACTAGCAGGTAAGAAATGCAAAAGTCACTGCTCTTGAAAAGAGCATTGGTCTGTAATTACAATAAAGGAACATTTCAGAGAGGAAGCTTGAAACAGATGCAGTCAGTGTACTCTAGTGGAGCTGCATGGATTGCAAAGGCTCTTCAATCTATAGCAATCTGGATGTCTCCTAAGTAAATATGTTTCATTGATAGAATAACATAAACCGAAAATATTGTTTTTTCTGGAGAAATGAACTTCTACTCAGTTAATTCTGAAAAATCAAATTTATCAATTCGATTCTTCATAACTTAAAAGCCTATCCAAACCCAAGAAGAAATTACTAGCTGAAAAAGATAATTTCTCTCTCATAAAAAAGGGAAAGGAAAAAGTCTGTTGAAGCATCTAATTCTACTTCCCTTGGAAGATAAGATAATACTGCTGGGAATATGTGATTCAAGATACATAAAGATATCAGACTGGAGGCACTAACAGGCATAAGTCCAATGTCTGCAAATATGCGAGAGTGCTGGGCAGAGCTCTGACACGCTCATTCCATGCCAGCTCTGCCCCGAGGCCTCTAGAGGTCACCCTGCTCCATGAGGACAAATATCCGAGGGAGCATCAGGGAGCTGGTAACACCGATGCAGAAAGCAAAGGTTATGCCTGCATAGCTGGTAAAGCAATGATTAAGTGAAACGGCCTTTACAGCTGAAGATGGACAGGAAATATTCACAAAACATTTCAAGAGAAGCTCATTTATAGCGTCTGAGCCACACATCAGAGTTAGGGAAATCTGCCTGCATTTTTGCTGCGGAGACCAGGTAAGACTGCGCTGGGGAAGGGATCTAAAGCGAACAAGGCCGACAAAAAGCTCTTCCGGGGGCTTTTTCTTTTTTGGCCGGGAGAAGCAGCTTGCCTGGAGGGCGGGCAGCTGAGCCAGCCCGGGCGGAGCCACCACCAGCCGCGGG
>NW_009694025.1:0-590 GCF_000703405.1 Apaloderma vittatum | reverse complement strand
GCCCTTAACCAGCCGCTAATTGGGGACGTTAATGTTAACGACTTAACCAGCTGTTAATTGTACACTCAGGGTATAAGAAGCCTCGGGGAGGGCAGCAACTAGTCGCTGTCCACTGAACACAAGGCAATAAACGGTAAGTTGGTGTTAACAGCGGAATACTTAAACTTTTTGTAAACAAATCCGTGTGTAGTTTTGAGAGGTCCTTTGATTGCAGAACCAATTCTGGTTGCAACCTGACCAAAGGCCGTTAGAAAAACTGTGGGCGCTCAGGCAGAGGCCCCACGCAGGCATTTAGGTGTTCAGGCTTGAGGCTGCAGAGAGTGCCGCAGCCTGGCAGTTGAAGTGGAGGGTAGCAGAGATGACACCTGTGTCAGATCTGACCAGGGAACCACCTGCTCAGCCTGGTGGCTGAGCTGAAAGACGAAGTAGAAAAGCTGAGGAGTGTTACGGAGTCTGAGAGAGAGATAGATTGGTGGAGCCAGTTCCTGAATCATAAGCAACAAGCTCCACAAGAAGTAGAAAATCGCCTCCTCTCTGGCCCTCAGGCAAAAGAAGGGGCCCTAAAGGATGGGGAGGAGTGGAAGTAGGTG
>NW_009694024.1:0-17158 GCF_000703405.1 Apaloderma vittatum | reverse complement strand
GTTTAGGGCTTTTTTGTGCATTTTTTAAATTTTTATTTTAATTGTATTTTTTCCCAGTGCTTCTGTGCACGGGTGTGCAGAGCTTCTGCAGGGAAGCACCGAGGAAATAATAATAAAAAAAAAAAGCTTTGTGCCAGGCACAGCTTTCTGCTGTCACTGTCACGGGAGGAGGTCATGGCTTGGGTTGGAAGGGTCCTTAAAGATCATCTAGTTCTCAGCCCCCTGCCATGGGTAGGGACACCTTATGCTGGGGAATCACAGAATCACTAAGGCTGGAAAAGATTGTCACGGCCAACCATCAATCCAGTACTACCGTGACCACTAAACCATGTCCTGAAGTGCCATATCAACACATTTTCTGAACACCTCCAAGGATGGTGACTCCACCACTTCACTGGGAAGCGTATTCCAGTGCCTCACCACTCAGTAAAGAATTTTTTCCTAATATCCAATCTAAACCTCCTCTGGTGCAACTTGAACCCATTTCCTCTCATTCTGTCACTAGTAACTTGGGAGAAGAGACCAACACCCACCTCACTGGAACCCCTTTTCAGGGAGCTGTAGAGAGCAATAAGGCCTCCCTCAGCCTCCTCTTCTCCAGTATTAGGATATTAGAAAAGCAATAGAAAACAGACGCTGCATCAGTGCAACCTCTCCCCGAACAGGCTCTGTACTCCGAGTGGGTTCGTGATGAGGTCCAGGGGTGACCCCAGAGAGAAGCAGCCTCCAAAAAAGGACCTGGTGAGTGGATTAGGGCTCTTCATCTCAGAAGAAAATAGCTGGAGGAGTTAGAGATATGATGAAAGTCTGTAAAAATCAGGGCAAATTCAAAGGTGGCAGATACAGAAAGACTTTTTCTGCTTCTGGTGAAATGTGAAGTCTGGAGCATGAAACTCACGAGTCAAAACAAACAAGAAAGGGAGACTTCATAAGTGGATTTCCTTCCTAAATCCTGGTTGTTTTCTCTCCCTAGCTATTGCCACTGGAAACCTTTTGTTAAGCAGAGTGTAAATACCACCAACAGGGCTGCAGGCTTCCTGGCACTGGCACAGGAGTTGCGGTTGCCAGAAGCATTGCGAGCCCCTGGAAAATGCTTTTGAAACATGAATCACTCTCGTGTGGCCTCTGAAGGGTTAAAAAGCCCTGGGCTGGAGTTTCAGAAAGCGTATGTGTATCTTAAATAGTTATATGTCTAAATTAATTACTTCTATAATGGCATTTTCATCCCTGGTTGGCTTCCTGGATAATCCAATTTATTTGGATAGTAACACGGAGTAAGGAGCTGGCAGTTTGCCACCTGAGACAGCAAAAACAGAGCAGGACCTGAGCTGTGAGGCCCCGCTGAGGCAGTGCTCGTCGAACTCACTGAGCGTCCATCCAAACTTCACTGAGGGCCTGTCAAGATGCTTTAAAAACTGAGGCTTTTCTGCCCAAAAAGAGGTGTTTGGCCAGTCCTAGGATGCTGCTGGCCTCTGTCTTTGACCTGGAGAGGCTGTGTGACCTGTGTTGGTATGCTCATGGAGAAGTGCAAGCACTGCCTGTTTATCGGCTTTTTTAGCAAGTGTTATCATATGTGGCAGTTTTATAACTCCACAGTTCGTAGCATCAAAAGCATCATGTATGTGGAAAATAAAACAAATGCCTCAGTGCTGCTAACCTCTGAAGTTGTGGAAAGAATCAACTGACTTACCCATGAGGTTAGGGTACGATCTGTGAACAGTGAATCTCAGCATAAAATGTGCACGAAAATCAAACCTGACAGAAGAAAATTGTAATATGCTGACAGAGCTGTCAGCTGGAGCTGAGCAACAACCTTGCCTTTTTCAGAAGCAACCTCCTAGAATATTTGCAATTTGATTGCCATGTTGTTTTGGACACTACATAGAAAACTTCCTCCTTTGGATCCGTTTCTTTTCTTTCTGGCAGAAAGGAGTACAGGGATGAGTGTTGGCCGGACCCTGCACCCAGGCCCCAGGCTCTGGGACTCATTAGTGTAGCTCATCGTCCACTGGAAACCTGCAGGGAAGGCCTATGGGAGAATGTGCAGTGAATCTGAGAACCAACACCAGCAAGAGTCAGCAGTAATAAAGCTGTGATTTCCTACCGACATTTAGGTTGCCCTCAGCTGCTCTTCTAACCCTCATGGGTCTCCTTCGCCTCAGTTCAGTTGTGTATGAGCAAAAGAGAGAGAAAGAAACTCTGAAGTTTCAGGGCTCTTTTCTGTGGGACTGCTGGCTTTTCCCTGCCTCAACTCTCTAGTGCTGACCGGTTTGCTAAATTGCTTGATTTATTTTTATCCACTCTTTTTTTTCTTTCCTTTCTGAACCCTCAACAAACCAAAACAACTTATTCATGCAGTCAGTATTCAGTAGCCTACATTATGCATAGCTGCAGCAGCTCTGTAACAAAACTGTTAACGAATTTGTGTAGAATAACTGTCCATATGCAATCCTGTGTTTGATTTGTGTTTTTTTTTTACTGCAGGTATGTGTAGCACTGTGTTAGAAACCTCAATGATTTCTGACTAGATGAGGCAAGGTCAAAGATGATTGCTCCAAGTGGAAGAAGGTGCTTAAAGAAAAGGAATCTGGTCTGATTTCTGTCAAAGGCCTCAAGAAAGTGACAGAAAAAAATTGAATAGACAAGTAATTAATAGGTAAGAATGAATAGACAGGTAATTAATAATAGACAGGTAACTGAGTGCAGTAGGAGGCTGAAGGAGCTTCATTTGTGTTCAAGATGTCTGAGCATTGGAAAGTGTCTATGTAAGAGGAGCTCTTGCTGACAGATGGTGTTATCCTAAAAACTTAAAACAGTAGCCCCCACAACACAGGAGTAATGAGAAGCCAGGTTTTAAATAAAGAATTTAAGGAGAGATGCATATAACCTCTATAGCTGCTATAGCTGTTTCACGAGTCAGGTGGCTGTTTCAGTTTTTACTATCACTATCATAAAAAAATCTTTTAGCTGTCATTTCATAGAAATAAAAGGGTAATGTGATGAGTTATTCTCAGAACTCAAAACTCGGATGCCTAATGTACATAAATCTGAATTGCAATACAATATCCTTATAAATATTATGATTCTTGGTCACCTTGTGAACGTTTGGGTACAGTGATATGGTGCGGCTGATCCTGGAGCACCCACTAAGTAACCACTTTAAGGCCTGCATCCTGAGCTGACTTGCACAGAAACCTTCTTGTCACACTGATGTAATTTGTTTCCACTATATCTAGTGGGTTATCATTTGTGTTATGAAACAAGAACTCTGCCACCTCAGAGCAACTGTGCCCAGTGATGACAAGGCTCCTGGAGCAGAGGGCTCCTGGAGGCTCAGCAGTGGCTGGTAAATGAATTGATATAATTGTTTTTCCCTACTCCTTCAATGAAATACCTTTCATGACCAAAAAACGTTTCTACTTTCCTTCCACAGAATCTCTCTACACTTCTACCTGCTGACTGCACACACAGGAGCAGGTCCTGCAGATGTTTCCATCAACACAAGAAGCGCTGGAAGGCCGTGTAATGGGGAAAGGGTAGGGATGTCACTTTATGCTCCATGAGTGAGGTCTTACCTGACGAGACGTGCATCCCCTACAACCTTGCACCTCTCCTGCATCAAGCCTCAGCCCTTCAGGGCCATGGATCAAGACGACACTGCTTGGAACTGCCTTCCAAACCCCTCCTCCCAGACACTTAGTGCATGCCCATGTTGTGCAGATATGACACACCCAACGCCTCAGACACTCTGGTGAGAGTGACTGTCCCAGTGAGCATGAGCTGAGTTTGCCTCTGGACTAATTTTTCTGTCCACTAGAGAGCACTCAAATACAACCTTAGAGACCAGGGACCGGTTTCTGCTGCCAACTGCAATTCCCAACCGTGTATCACCCTTTCAGAGCCAACTGCCCAGCTCCTGTCCAGCACCATTTTCTGTCACCATCAGTCCCACTGACTCCAGTCTAACCCTCAGCTCATGCTCAAAACCTGACTCTGAAACCAGTTACACTAGGGTTTTCTACTGAGCTGAAGCCAGTCAGAGATATGACCACATTTGCAGGTGGGTCTGATGTCTGAATTCACTTTTTATACACAGTTTTACTCACACTAGCTAAACTAGGAGCCTTCTGCTGACTCAAAAGCCAGAGGAGTTTTCTCAGCCACTTGCTTCAACACAAAGAGGGTTGTGGAGTAGCAAGTGTTACGTCTATAGTTGAACTCAATGGTCTTCAGGGTCTTATCAAACCTAAATGATTCTATGATACTGTTCTAAGTAGGAGTGGGATGAAAAAAGTGGAGAAGAAAGAAATGCTAAAGGTCAGAAAGTAGCAACCTACAGCCTCTGTTCTCCATGATCACTTCCTGTACTAAAACAGAGCTTTTCTGACAGCAAATAAATCATTTTCCATTGACCGGGCTGGAGCAGGGCAGGCAAGGAAATACAGAGAAATTATGGAGGTGCAGCAACCATCCCTCTCCCCAGTGCTCAGAAAGGGCCACAAACACATTTATTTTCCTCTGCCAGACATTACTCAAAAGCCCTTCTCTTGGCTCTCTCTGTGGCCACTCAAAAAACATACGAAAGAGGTTTCCAAGGACTTGGTCAAACTCCAAGGCTTGGGGGCTGGTAGGTGGCTGCAGAGCTTATGATCTGACACCCGTGGGACAGCCAGGTCTTCTGCAGAGCTTGTGGTCTGATGAAAGTGAGAAAACTGACAGCCAGGTCCTGGCTTCCTTGGGGAATGGCTTGGTACCAAATTGGGAACCTGTCTGGTGAACGAGCTGCGTTGGAGGACAGCTGTAGTGGAGACCCCAGACCTGAGAAGTGAAGAGGACAGCTCTCCCTGTTCCTTCAGCCCTGGCTGGGAGATGGGAAAAGCAGATTTGCACTGCGTAACCTTTCTCCACATGGGCTGGAGGCCTGTCCACCAGCCATCTTCTGCAGGCCTTGAGTTCCCCCAAAGTGTTAAAATGAGGAAGATCTTCACAAAGCCTGTTAAACTATGGAGTAATTTGTGGCTGGGGTTTGTTCATTCAGGTTGATGCAAGGAAACGGCAGCTCTACAGCTTAATCCATCTCCATCCCTCATGAGGCCACGAGGGGATGGGGGTTTTCCATCAGGGCCAAGGTGTGACCTCATGAAGTTGTCCCAGGGTCACGTCTATCTCCTGGCCACTGAGCAGGGACCAGCTCTCGCAGCATTGCGTCCTTGCCTGGGTGTGATTCTTGGCAGCTCGTGGATTTGCTTTTCATCTCCTCCAAGACAGCAGATGAACAACATGGAGTTTATAAGCCCAGGGGGAATTGTCCACCAATTTTTGAATCCCTGGCAGAGGACTGTGCTTGTAATCATGGCAGGATGAGGAGAAATCAGAGCCCTGCCTAGAGTGTAGTAAATAAAATGGGGGAAAGAAAGCAAGGGCAGAGGAACATGTTTAAAAACAAAATAAATTGGCTATGAAAATACAATTTAAAAGCTGAACATGAAACTTTTTTTCAGTCTTGATTCATATTCAGAGAAATACAATATTATTTAAATACTGAAAAAGGCTGTGCTAGAGTAATAAGATTCCAGTGAGATGACCAGTCACTTTATCATGCCTACCATTACTTGTTTGGAGATGACAATTACAAAACCCAGATGTGAACCACTAGGAGATTTTATATTAGGAATGGGCTTCTCTCTGAGTTTCAAAGGTAGCCAAAATTGTAGATTTAAAGTTCACTCTTGTTATATGATGTGATAAGGTTGTTGATAGTCTGTCAAGGCAGTCTTTTAATCTACACACCTCTTAAACTTGGGATAAATTCATTCTAGGACAATGAGAGGAGAGTTATATAGCTGTTCTTCATTATGCTCATGCTTTCCTCCTTTAAACAGTTAATCTGTAATATGATGAGCCACACGTCAGGAGTAATGTAGTAGAAACCATGGGTAATCCCTGCCGAAAGATAAACCTGGCTCTTGACCTTCTGCAGCCCTGGAATTAAAATTCCACCTCTCTTAAGTTTGGGGGACCGAGGTAAATCATGAATAAAATTCATGGTAGCCAGCGAGGAAAGAAATATGAGAGTTTCTGGTCTACTCCAGTTTAATAAAATCGAGAAACTTAAAATACACAAAACTTAAAATACACAAAACTTAAAATACAGAGAATTGTGTATATTATTAAAAAATACATCTACAGCAGATAGATACAGCAGACATATATTTTCCCAGGGAAAATATAGTTTTTGTGAAGTTGATTCTTTACACAGATGGAATAAAAAGTATGTTTTCCCAGATCGAGGAAAGGTGAAGGAACAATCAGTAGTTGCACAAGTTTCCAGAGAGACTCCCAAATATGTTTCTAGATTTTTCAAGGACATCTTCACCACACACCTGACCTAAGCTGTTGCCCAGGGACTTTACCTTATTTTCCCTCACTCCCACCAAATTAGCTCTGGAGGTGTTTACGTCCATGCTCATTTGTTTGGCTGGAGATAAACAAGAGACCAAGGTCCACTTAGTTTTGGTACTGACTTCTGGTTGCTCATTACCTGAGTGAAATGTGGAGAGAGATGGTTCCCTTTATGAAGACCCTGCCTGCAGGAGTAAGAAAAGGGATTCTTGAAATAGTTCTGAGGGTCGTGGAGACCCAGGCTGCTCTGCTGAACTACCCACCACAGCACAGTTCGAGCCAGTCCTGTTAGAGCTGGCCAGGTTTTGTCCCTGGACTTCTTTTCAAAATTAGGAAACTTCTCAGGGACGTTGTTGGAACAATTCCTCCATTTTATCAGTGATTCTGGACCTGACAGAAGTTCTCCCAAAGGAAAAAATTTCAACTTTCTCGATTAGCAAGAAAAAGAGAAGAGAGTGAGAGACAAGAGGGTATTAGTATGTTGTTCTTCAGCATCTCTTAAAAAAGAAGGTGTATGCAATTGCTCCTTCTTTCCTCACCTAATAACATTGTAATAACCCAATGGCCAATTTTAACTAAATACAACAGAAGAGGAGATGGCTGGACAACTTTCAGCTCCTCCAATTATTGTAAATACTTGGCAGCTCGATAGGTGAGAGGCCGGCATTTGCGTCTCTCTGAGGTAAAGACTGAAGTGTAAGCTCAGCAGATACCTGTGTGATTTGGCCTGCCAGGAGGCCAGTCACTTGCTGTGTACCTCTAGTGTGGGAGGGAAATATGAAGCAAGTACAGTACAAATGCTTTTTGTCCTGAGTTACATTACTTCTGCTGCTCTGTTTTCAAGTCAAGATAACCTGGTCTTGTGCTATGTCTGCATCTCCAGGCAGATGTCTTGGATCTCTGGGATATCTCAGTTTACAGTGTCTATGTGGAGGCAACAGAATGAGGCCTAAATGGTTGAAATTCATGCCCTCAGAACTAGGTTTCATCATGTTGGAGCTCTCATAGGCATTAAATGTATATACACTTATGACAGTAATTGAAAATGAAAGTCATTACCATCTCTGGAGCTAAACAAATGATACAGCTGATGCCTGCCTAGCAAATCTCACACTTACGTTGTAGATTAATTCACTCCAAGTCCTTTCTTATCACACTGCATCAAAACAGTAACTATTAAAATTGTACTGTATGAGTGTTGGAGATGTTATAGGAATGGATGATTGTCTTTCAGAAAGACAGAGGAAGTTACAGCTTTAGAAACAGATGTATCACAGAACCACAGAATTTCCTAGATTGGAAAAGATCATTGAGTCCAACCATTAACCTAACACTGACAAGTCCTCAACTAAACCGTGTCCTCAAGCACTATGACTACCCCAGGGAAGGGGACTCCACCACTGCACTTGGTAACTGATTCCAATGACTGCTAACCCTTTCAGTAAAGAATTTCTTCCTAATATCCAATCTAAACCTCCCTTGGCACAACTTGAGGCGATTTCCTCTTGTCCTATCACTTGTTACTCTTTACAACCTCCTTTGAGGTAGGGAGTGATAAGGTCTCCCCTCAGCCTCCTTTTCTCTAGACTGAACAACTCCAGTTCTCTCAGCGCTCCTGATAAGACTTGTGCTCTAGACCTTTCACCAGTTTTGTTCCCCTTCTCTGGACACACTCTAATGCCTCAATGTCCTTGTAGTGAGGGGCCCAAAACTAACACAGTACTCAAGATGTGGCCTCACCAGTGTTGAGTACAGAGGTAAAATCATTTCCCTGGTCCTGCTGGTCACGCTCTTACTGATACAAGCCATGATGCTGTTGGCCTTCTTGGACACCTGGGCACCCTGCTGGCTCATGTTCAGACAGCTGTCCACGAACACTCCCAGGTCCCTCTCTTCTGAGCAGCTTTCCAGCTGCTCCTCCCCAGGCCTGTAGCGTTGCCGGGGGTTGTTGTGACCAAAGTGCAGGATCATTTGATCTTATTAAAACCCATAGAATTGGTTTTAGGCCATTGATCAAGTCTGTGTATATCCCTCTGCAGAGCCTCCCCACCCTCCATCAGATTGACACTTCCATCCAGCTTCCTGTCATCTGCAAACTTACTAGGTGTGCACTCAATCCTCTCATCCAGATCATCGATAAAGATGTTAAACAAAACTGGCCCCAGTACTGAGCCCTGGGGAACACTTGTGACTGGGTGCCAACTCGATTTAACTCCATTTCCCACCACTTTTAGGGCCTGGCAGACCAGATAGTTTTTTACCCAACAAGTTGTATGCCCATTCAGGCCATGAGCAGCTGGTTTCTCCAGGAAAATGTGGCCATTTATGGTATAATGGCATAACACACATTTTGGATATTTTTCTTGTGAGTGAAATTTTCAGCTTTCTGTAATGCAAGGAGAAGCAACTGTGATCTGGTGAGAGAAACAGACTGAGGAAGGTGGAAATTAGGTCTCCTTGAGAAACCACATTTTTCTAGCTGGTCCTGCAACCAGCTGTATCCACTCCGTCTTCATATGACTGTATCCTCTGCTGGGATCAGTCACTCAGATGTTCAAAGCTACAATTGCAAAAACAGAGTGACAAATGCTACCCAAGCTTTGCACAGTCAGGCGGTTTGGCCTTTGCTGTGCTGAGCTGGGCATTAGAAAAGGAGACACAGGAATCATGGAAAAGCTGTTTGCATGGAAAGTGCTTTTCTTTCCCAAGACTCCATTAGAAATGTCCACTGGGGCCCTGTGTAAGGCCAAGCTGCCTGCAACAGCAGACAGGAACCCGTTATTACAGAGAGGGAAAATTTAAGACGGGAGGGAGCGTGGCTGTCCCAATGCCCCAGTCAGTGCTGGCTTAGGTCCATCTCCAGGAGAGTGATCTTCATGTCTCTTGCTGCTAATTTCTCAGCTCACCACCAAATACCAAAGGTCCAGATCTTTCTTCCATCAGAGGAAAAGCCACTGTTTGTTGGATAGCTAAGATTCACTCCAACCTTGCTGTAATAAAGTTTTGAAAAAATAAAGGCTGGAGTGTGGACAGTCTTGACAATGAGTTATCTTTGCAGCCTACAAGCCCCTCAGCTACCATGACCTGGTCTCTGGGGTCTTCAGGGCTTCATTTACACAAGTAAATGGGGAGCAATGGCAGAACTGTGGCATTGTTAAAAGGATCCCTGACATGTTTTCAGCCTAGGGCTGTGCCGAGTGATTCCTGCAGGCAGTTCAGTTTTTAACACAGGCCAGGGACTCTTCTCAAACAACAGCTTGTTTTGTGGATGGAGGTGATGGAGGCTAAGGGAGCTTAGCTGCATGGACACAGGCTGTTCCACAGCAATCAACCTTGGTGCCAAAGAGTGCCCCTACAAACATTTAATTTGTCTGTATAGATGTATCTTAAATGACTTGCATCTGCAGAGCTCATGGGATGAGTCTTTATATTCACAACCTGTCTTATCCACAAGGCATCATTATATAGAGGGAAAATGACTGAGAAGATTCAGAGATGGGTTCACTTGCAGTTTCCACATCACTAAATCATCAAGGCACAGGAAGACCTTTAACTGTCCTTGTGCCTTTGTCTCTGATTAAAACTGTCAGGCCAGACTTAATCCATGCTGCCAGGTGAGGCCCTGAAGAAAGGATGGAGGTAGAATTTACACCTCCTTGTTCCAAGTGCAAAGTACCTGTTAGCAAACCAGTAGCTGCCAGCCAGACAATCGTTTCATTTCATACAAGAGTCAATCATATCAAATAATTTTCAGCTGCACTTTCCTTCTGGACACAGAGCAAGGAGCCCAGGACGGTATATAGTGACTTATTATTCTGGTGGGATCGATGTGTGAATGACAGAAAGAGTCAGAGCTCCCCATATGCTGCTGAAGTGACTCCCACACAGCAGTGCCCTCTTCAGGGATTTCTTCAATATCTGCAGATCCCATGTTATATATTACTTTGTATTAGGTTCTGATGATCTGTGCTTTCCTCATGGGCTAAAATAGGAATATGGGGTCTCTCTACAAGCCTCCAAGACATTTGCGTGGTCCTAGTAGGGAAGGCAGAAGGTGTAGGACAGACCCACTCTTTTCTGAAGCAGAGGCTGGAGGTCCAGATTTTTCAGGTGACACCAGATACTCACATTTAAGCATTTGAAATCATCTCAGGTGCCTGAACCTGCACACAAGTGTTTGGGCAGGTAAGAACAGGCAGGTGGGCAAGGCAAAGCAAGTATGTTGCCTGTATCAAATATTAAAGGCAGAAACAGAGGTTACCTGAATCCTAATGTCAGCACAGCCCACACCAACAAGTGCCACTGTAACATATTAGGAAAGCCAGGTTGTTTCTAACAGGCAGCTGATATCTCACCCAATAAGGTGTATCTGTGCATTTGTCCATGCAAATGTCACTGCCCAGAGGTCTGATTTTAACTGTGGTGAGGGCACTAAATAACTGTGCAGAGACTGCAGAATTCAATGCACTGCGTATATCTCCCTTTAATACATATAGCGAGGCAAAGAAATGTGGGCAAAAAGCTTGTTTTTATGTATATAGTAAAAGTATGCAAACGACCCTTAAGCAGGGTGGGATTTGCTCACTTTATTTATTAACTTGAGTGCTCTTTGAGACAGAGTTGGAGCAATGCAAAATAAGATGGAGCTTCACCTAGTACATCTAAAACCTCTGCAGCAGCTAATCCTACAAACTCAGAAGTCCTTCTGAGCGTGGCACGAAGAAAAAGGGATGTGCCCACAAAACGTATCCCTGTCCACAGCCAATTTTCCATCTCCCTCTTTTGATTTTACGGTGCGTATTTGTACTGGGCTGCTTTACATATGTTTCACAGCCTAAGGGGAGATAAACCAGAGTGAGCATCTTCCAGACTGTTGGTGCTTCCCACATTTCATCCGTACTTCGTGAAACACCTCGCACGAAGGATTGCTGCTATAAAGCCCTTCGCCGGGAGATGGTGCTCCTGCCCCGGGAGTGAGCCCTCCCGGCAAGCCCGGGCTCTCTCCGGGGCTCCGCTTTCTGCCGGTGCTCCATCCCACCGCAGCCACTCAGCCCCTCTACTGAGGTGGGTCTGGATGACCTTTCGGGACGTTTTTTTAACCTCCTCTGAGTTTCTCAAGCTACTCAACAGCTGAAGAAGAAAGAGACCCAGGGCATGAAATGTCTACAGAAATGGTTGGAAAAGGCAAGATGGAAAAGGAAAGCAGAAATTGTGTAGTTAAAATGCAGAATTGAACAGGAAGTCAGAAGACATGGTGGTGGGAAAGAGCTGTTTCCGAGCTGCTCAGTTTGCCCCATGGACTATGCTGGTCTCTGTGGGGTCTTCTAGGTGAGAGTGATCTCTCCTAACAGCCAGGATTCTGCGCGGCCAGAATCACCCACATCCCCTCTGTCGTGGGAGGACACTCTGCCCTGACAAGAAAGTCAGAGAGATATAATTTTTGAGAGAAGTGATCCGGGCCTTGCAAAGCTATAGCCAAACACTACTTTGGATCCCATTCTTTTCCCCATCCAGGCACTCACCTTTCTTCATACCATCTCCTCTTCAAAGCCCATCCCAGCAGCAGACACAGAGGAGTGAAGGGAGGATGACTGGGCTGAAGCAGAGGGGATGGCAGGTCTGCTCTGACCTTCTGCATGCCTCAGCTGACCCCTGTGGCTCACTGGTGTTCCCCGAGTAACTGTCAAGGAAGTCAAAGCTGAGACCTCCAGCTAGGTACCTTGTGCTGTTAGCTACACTTAGGTAGAATGGATCCACTTGTTGATTCCTGCTCAAGGTGATGTTCCCAAAAGGGAAGGAAATCAGGTCTTGGGGGCAGGATTTTCTTTGCCAGACCTCTGTCACTGTGGAGAACTGTTGGGCTGACCTTAAGGACTTCAGAGTTTAGATTCACTTGGCTGGTCTACAGGAGAAAATAAGAACCTGGGATTAAGAGCATTGAAGTGAATGAGACAGCAAAAGTAGCTGTCTGACAATGAGTAACCAATACAAAAGGATGGGAAGATAACCTAAAGGGGAAAAAATACACCTTCCCCACTCCCCCCTTTCTTTCCATGTTTAACAACTCCATCCAGAAGGCTGGGAGTGAGCCAGAACTGAGGTTATCAGTCAGACCTATCATTGGGATAGAGAGCAAAGGCCTTGGTTTTAGTACAGAGAAATCTGTCTCAAGTGGCAGAAAAGTAACAAGGACACAACAGCCATGAGCAGTGCTGGCTGGGGAGAGATGGAGAGAGGGCGGAGAAGGGGTCTCCTGGGAGTAGCTGGGAACTCAAAAGATCGGGGTGAAGTCCTGTGTGTGATGTTCCCTTTCTTAGAGTCCCTTGAGTGCCCGCTGGTAGACATTGTCCCAGCCAGGTCTCCCCTTTGGGACTGGCTGATACTCTCAGGTCTGAGAAGCCTTCACAAAGGGGCTGGAAGCTGGAGGACAAAAATCTGTGGAGAAACAAAATAGACTGGAAGACAGTTGAGAGAAAAAGGGAACAGATGGAGATAAAGGTATATAATATGTAAAAATAAGGAAACACTGAGCAGAGCTTGATTTGACCCATCGGGGAGCGCTTCTGGTGATTTCTCACGTGGACTGCCAGGGCTGGGGAGGCACCTGAAGTCTTTCTGCATGGACAGACCAAAACCTCTGTAAAAGCTGTCTCAGCTGGGTTCTTTGGTTAATGATATAAGAACCACTTTCTGGAGGTACAGCTCTCCCTCCAGTAACTATTAATGTGATTAGTTTAGACTGAGAAAGAGGCCAAAATGAAGCAAGGTGAATCCTACCTCTTCCAATCAGACGCTAGCCTAGACTGTCACAAATTAGCTGCTGACTTCGCACTTCCCAAAAAGCAAACAGGCTTTTTTTTTTTTTTCTTTTAATTGCCTGAGTACTCATCTGTGTTTTGATCTGCTATCTTCAGGTGGCTTATGCCAGACCCCATCGACCAGATGTTGAGTAGGACAATTTTCCCCGAGGGGAATGGAAAGTCTAATCCAAGAAGCTTTTATGTTTCTAGGAAGATTGAGCTCTCAGCAAAGCATTTCCATAAGTCTCCTGTCCCCTAGCTAGAGTATAGTGTTCAAATAGAAATTGATGTGAGACAAGCATAGCTTTAGACATCCAGACTGCAGTGATGTAAGGTCTCTGAGCCTGAAGGAAAGCAACCTTACAGGGTCTTTGAATCCATCTGATGTTTCATGCATAGACTTTGTACCTTGATTTGTCTTATCTTCCCTGGCTATCCTTGTGCAGATAATCAGGCAGAATTCAGCTTGGCTTCAGTTTAAGTAAGTTTTGGAATGAGTTGCTGGAAGATTTGGAAAGAAAATGATGCTGTTGCTTGGATACTTGCTGAGCTGGCCATCTTCTAGCCATCTCGCTAGAAGACATTTGTTAAGTGAAGCCACAAGAGGCTTCTTGTGTGGTCACTACTCAAAAAACATATTCTTCCAAATAACCACTAGCATCAATACTCTGAACACTGTGAACTTGCTCAAAAGTTGCAAATTTGGTTGAGCCCCACTGGCTTAACTAATGGAAACAGCCACAAACACCTCCATTTTTGAAGCATGAAGGGAGTTTGTCACTGCAGTTTATTATTATTCCATAAAATCGCTGGTGACAGGAAAGGTGAACGTCTGTGGAGGTACATGGTTATTGCTTGAGGATTTCCTATGTGTCTCAGTTTCCTCCTTTGAGAAGTGGTCTTCCAGAGCCAGTGGGGTTCTGATTAGATCAAATACCCCCTTATTTCCTTTTCTGAAAAGCATTTGTAGGGCAGTCTCTCTCTGGCAGGCAGGAGTCCCAGGCTGGGACAGTTGCAAAAGAGGATACAGCCATGGTAGGAGAGTCCACCCTGCCCAGGACTCAATCCCACACATGGAAATGAATCAGTGCTCCTCATACAAAGGTCCCCAATCACCACGAACAATGCAGGAGGGCAAGCAGGGCAGCACTGGCAACCAAGAGAAGGAGACTGCAGTAGAGGGGACAAGCCCAAGTGTTAGCCAGGCAGGGATAATTCCTTACTGATCCCGAGGGAATCAGCATCCCAGAACTGTTCCCAGTTAAAAACAAAAGAAACCACAACCAGGCTTAGTGAGCTGACTGCCTCCTTCTTTCAGAAAACCCACCAGGAAGGACCTGTTGGTGAGACCATGGTGGGACGTGGTGAGAGCTGTTAAGGTATGGCAGTCAGGATTCCTCCTGAGCATACGCTATTGGCTTCATGTTATTCGGGACAGGTTCTTAGAATAAAAAAAAAAGGTAAATGTGGCTCTTCGTCTTGCATTCTGGCAGACATCTGGTTTAATACTTGGTGAACAGGGTGACGGGACAGTCTCAGACCCATGTTTTTCAGTCCGTGCTAGAGGCATCCAGAGGTGCCTCGTAAGTGTAAGGGCAAAGAGACATGGAGCAAGCGAGCAGAGCTGGTGTCACCATGTTGGCTGAGGGCCATCATGGGCACAAGCACATTGCTGTACCCACCACAATGGGGACTGTCCTCTAGAGAAGCAAGTCTATTTGCTGATGAAGCTAAATGGATATAAAATCTCCTTTGGTTATATGGGTGTTTTTTCTGTATAAACTTGCTAATTGAGTTGTAAAATAAAACTGCAGCTTTTCCTCTCCAATTTCTGCTGCAGCAGGAGCGCGCTAATTTGGTTTTGGAAGGTGGCTGGTAGAAGGTGGCTTTTTGCCAGCACGAAATTATGCACAAAAACGTTGCCCTGGGAGAGAAGGGAGCCCGTCCTCAGAGCAGGGCAGGGCTGGGGGCAGAAGCTGCTGTGCTGCTGCGCGGGGCTGGAGTGGTTTGGAAAGGTCCTACAGCTGGGCTGGGCTGGGCTGGTGGAAATTCAAGAAAGCCCAAAAGGGTTTAGATGAAGCCGCAATGGAGAACAGATGGGAAACTCGGCACTTGTGCACTCTCGATAGAGGCCGTGCAGTTGAGGGATGGGCTGTGGGATTGCGCATCTCTCCCCTCCCTGGCACAGCCGGGCAGGATTTGCTTCTGGGGTCTCTGTGTCAGCTGGCGCGGGCATGTGTGCCTGGTGGCGTGCAGGCGTGTGTGCGTGTCACTCAGGGTTGTGTGGGGATGTGCATGCCTGTGTTTGGGTGTCCACTCAGACGGTGAGGACAGGGATCTGGCTCTCATCACCCAGCAGCATGCAGCTCCGCCACGGGGATGAGGATGATGTGGTGCAAACCGTCGTGGAGGAACCTACTGCTCAGCCACGCTGGCTTGCACCAAGTTGGTATCTGGCCCTGCTGCCCACTGCTGGGGGCTGAGGACTGGTCTGGTGGTGAAAAAGTTGAGGGGAGAGAAGAAACAGAGGGCACAGCCTGGGCTGTCTGTCCCACCGATGTAGTTTTAATTTTTAAAAGATATACAGAAAAAAAATACAGTGACAATTGCACTCCCAGGGAATTTGGAGAGAAGTCTGAGGTTCCTCATGTGTGGTGGGTACATGTGAGAGGATGCAGAGACTCAGGTAGCCCAGGGCACAGCCTCAACTCACCAGCTTTGCACCTTTTGTTGTTTCCTATGAAACAGGCTGCGCTGAAAGGGTGCCGGGCAGGAGTCTTCAGAAACTGATGCAAGAAGCCCAGAGGTTTATGGGCAGACTTGTCTGCCCATTTTCTAAAGCTCAGCAGTCCTTCCTATCACATCATTCCACCCTTCTGCTGATCCTTTGGGTTCCCTCCCTGGGAAGGAAGCACTGCCTTATCCCATGTCAGGGGAGCTGTGTGTCTGGGGCCTGTAGTGGAGGTGAGATCGAGAGGTGCAGGACAAGGTGGTGGTTTTCAGCCGTGCCATCTTTGGGAAGGGGAGTCCTGAGCGCTCAGACCTGCTGCCACTTTCTCTGGGGCTGTGAGAGCACCCAAACGGGGTCCAAGCACCCTGCCCAGGGGGGAGTGAGCCATCAAGGGATGGAAGGTCTCGTTGGATGCTTTTCTAAAGCGACCTTTAGTGTCTGAACCGCATCAGGCAGGATTTAATAAGGGGCTGACAGAAGAAAAGCAGCTAATGAAGCTGTGCGAGCCCTGTGTGAACCATGCAAACACCATGCGAGGTGCTGTGCGAGGTGTGCAAATGGCTTTGGGCCAGGGCCCCTCCTTTGGACCAGGGTTTCTTATGGTGGTGTCACAGGAGCTGCCTTGGTTGCTTTAGTGTCTGAACCGCATCAGGCAGGATTTAATAAGGGGCTGACAGAAGAAAAGCAGCTAATGAAGCTGTGCGAGCCCTGTGTGAACCATGCAAACACCATGCGAGGTGCTGTGCGAGGTGTGCAAATGGCTTTGGGCCAGGGCCCCTCCTTTGGACCAGGGTTTCTTATGGTGGTGTCACAGGAGCTGCCTTGGTTGCTTCCATGTGGATGTCCAGAGAGTTATAAAGTGATACTGCAATACTGGTGGTACTGCGACAAAGCACCTGTAAAATTAGAGCAGAAAGAAATCTGAGAGGCTGCAGTGACAAATGCTCGTGAGAAGCAATTGTTTGGGGGGGAGAGGAAAAAAATAATCCGTGTTTGTTTTGGCGAAACACCTACATTCCTTCGAATAAATCACGGCAGCACTTGTTTTTGTATTTGTGGAGAAATCGCAACAGACATAACCAGGGACTTAAGAGACTTGAAATAACATCCTAGTAAATACCCCGCTTTGTTGTTTTAATCGAGACCCAAGGAAACATCTGAATTTTACCAAGGAAACCCTCCGTGCAAGGGAAAACATTAGCCCGCAGCCCGGCTCGGGGCTTTG
>NW_009694023.1:0-10701 GCF_000703405.1 Apaloderma vittatum | reverse complement strand
GGATCCCGGTTCCGACCGAGTCCGGCAAATGGCCTGAAAAACGTGGTGTGCAGAGAGTGCAAAATGTTGTAAGAAAAAAATATCTGTGTGGTTTGGCTTGTTTAGGTGTCTGCTTGCTTTGGTTTTTTACCCATGAACCTTACACCACATCATTTCTTTCAAAGGCATCGAAAGCTGTTCGGAGCAGTCCTTTAAACTGATTTCTGTAAAAAAGAAACCCAAAATCCGAAGATCTCCGTAGAACCCAGCAGCCCAGCTCTCCACGCGTCAGCCCCCGGCCGCGGAACCGGAGCTGGGCCCCAGGTCCCGCAGTCAGGGCACGGCGAGGACAAACAGGTTTCCTTGTTTTCCCACTAATGCCTCTGCAGCAACTTACTGCATTTAATTTGAAAAAAAGGATAAAAAAAATCAAATTCCAGGAAGCCTAATCTTATTCCTTTGGGTTTTTTTTTCCCCCCCAACTGAACTGTGTTTTGTTTGGCTGACTTGGGCCAATTCTGAATTAATTTTATTTTTAGAAAAATCAGGAAAAAATTATTATTTACAGAACTCTTGTCAGTTAATCATTCCATAGACTAAAAGAACCCCTTGTAATTGAAATTATATACATAAATATATATTTTGTGGTATTTTCACCAAGAAATTGTGAGAATACACATACTTCAGGAAACCACATAAACCTGGAAATGAAGACTGTTTCCTACAAATAGGGTGAAGGTTTTAACTATAAAAATGGTACAGGCACACACATTTATAATGAGTACGTAAAATGAGTGTATTTTGCAGTTGCACTTGAATCATCGCCCAAACATCTATATACCAACTGGAAAAAAAGTAAATCACAGGAGGTTTGGAAAATTTGGCAGTACTTTGTAATACTGATAGCACTAGAAATTGCGAATCAACAAGCTTTTGTCTTTCTGTGTTACTTGATGTTTACATTTTCTATGCCAGTGCTGAAAGCTTTTACAAAATCCCTACCAAAAAACCCCCACAAAAGGTTTTTTATTAAGTCCTCCTTTTATTAATTCTTCCTTCTCCCTAGGCACAAAACAGCAACAAGTGAAAGGATTGCGTTTGCATCTTTGATACCATCAGTGTGCTGTCCAGTGGGTTCAGCTGGGCCAGCCTAAAGCCAGCAAGATCTGGAAGGCCTCTTAGGAGTCCTGCCTGCAGCAGAGAGGTTCAGGCTGGGCTCCACACCCTCCCACAGTACTTTTTAAAATTTATTTTTAGGTTTTCTTGAGCTCTTTATATAATTGAACTTACTTCTGTCTCCATGAGATTGTCTGTAGACAAGACATACTTCCCCCTCCCCACCCCTAAACAATTCCATAGAGGCAAACCAGAAGATAAATCTTCTGGCATAGTAAGAAAATGTTCCTTTCGACAGGATACTCCAATGCATTCTGTGCTGGGGCTTCCCATAAGCTCAGCTGTGCTGTTAAAGCATCCAGAGCACTCATATGGAGGAAGCTGACCCTAGCTGCACTGGAGTGGAGTGGAGTGGGAATGTAGGTGCTGGCCGCTTCAGACAAGTTCACACAGCAGATCACTCGGTCCCCAAAACAATCTAATGGCTCTTCTAGGAGACATTAACAGTGAGGAATGGAGCAGTTTGATGCGAAGACGGAAGGGCTACGTGACCACATAAAGGTCACAAGCACTTGGGAAGATACCCGGATGGTCACAGAGAAACCAGAATATAAACCACACTCAGATCTTCATGAATGCTACGTCCTAGGTAAATCACTGAAAATCCACACAACCTAGACAGATCCTCCTTGCAGAGGGTCCACAGCACTTTTGTCACTGGACTTGTTCCATGGAGTTCCACTGCAGCAGTGCCCAGGTGGGAATCCCAGGAGCCAGGGACCGAACACTGAGGAATACCACTGAACGCATGCTCTGCACTACTGATAGAATCATCACAGAATGGCTTGAATTGGAAGGGACCTTAAAGCCCCTCCTGCCGTGGGCAGGGCCACCTTCCACTAGACCAGGTTCCTCAGAGTCACATCCAGCCTGGTCTTGAGCACTACCAGGGATGAGGCATCCACAACTTTTCTGGGCAACCTGTTCTAGTGTCTCAGCACCCTCATAGTAAAGAACTTCTTCCTAATGCCTAATCTAAATCTACCCTGCTCTAGTTTAAAACCATTGCCCCTTGTCCTGTGACCACATGCCCATATAAAAAGTCCCTCTCCGGCTTTCCCATAGGCTCCCTGGTCTGCACTACTGTCTCCGATTGCAGCGGACAGGGAGCTGGCACAGATTTGGTTTTAGCTGTTCTCGTGCTCTTAGACACACAACACTTTCTACAGGGCTTAGAATTAAAATGTTACGATCTAAGAGAGCACCATAACCTGAGCAGGCACCATGTGGCCAACCACGAGAGGAAGGCTGTGCCGCAAGATACAGTCACAGATCTGCTGTGAGCATCTGTTTCTGTTTTATTTTTGGAAACTGCGAAGCTTGAACAAATCGAGGCACACAAAGCCAAAGTTCTACCTGCCCCTCAGAGGGAGTGGCTGGTAGGAACCAAAGCCAATAGTCTTGTACTGAGAGGCAGGAGACGCTCTGTAAGACTATCACAGGGAATGAACTACAGCCTCCAGGCTGGCTGCTCAGAACTCTTGGCAGTGATAGACTGCACCTAACAAGCTTCATACTTCCATTAAAAGAAGAAAAAAAATAAAAGTTTTTCAAAATGTGTTGATGAATTGCCTCTCATCATTTCAGTCGTAATCAGCTTTTAGATAAAAAAAGCCAATAGAACGCAGAGAGAGAGGGAGCAGCACAAGAGCATGCTTGAGCCCACTTGCCCTGCACAAATGTGTACCAGCTGGAAAACTGTCACATTGAATTTCAGTGAAACTGAGGGTACAAGCAGAAAGAACGAATATATATGTGGTCACTACTTCAGTTCAGCTGAGTGACAGGAACTTGCTAAAACATGTGACAGCTCTAAGTCTGCCTCCCTAGAGTAATATATTAATTACTTTAAAAAATGGCATTAAAGCTTGTAAATTGTTTAAGGCAGCTTTGAAAAATGTTGAGTTAATCCAGTGCCAGGAAACATCAGCCAGATCTCAATGCATACGGTCTCTTAGAAATTAAAGCCATAAATCATCATCATAATAAGCCTTTTCTTGGAGTGATTTGTTCAGGGTGTCTGAGGAGGTAATCTGTAATCTGGTACTCAAGTCAAACAACAAACTCTCATCGCAGAATGTTTTTGCACCTTTCTCAGACAGTGTCAGCTGTTTTGAAACCTGAATTCTATAAATCAAAATTGATTTCTAGCTGCATCAGCCAGTTTGAAAACAACGTGAAGTCAACAAGCTTTTGACAGTTCAGCAGATGAAAGATCACTTGGCAGAATAATAGCTGACTATAAGGACTGATTGCTCATTGAAAAAAGAGCTGGATCAGAGAGGAAATTAAGGAGAAAGATCATTTTTGCACCACTTCTGAGACAAAAGGTCACCTTATTTCTGTCATACATACAACCACTGAGAGGGGACCTTGTCTTCACAGACCTTTACCCCTTCACAGCAGTGGCAAAATTCTCTGGGCAGTTTCTAGCTGGTGCCTGTGCTCCCAAATCCATATAGGGTCAAACTGTTCCAAATTCTCAAGGGAACTTTGAAACCATTGTGTTCACAAAGGCCAAGTTAAAATCCTGTTCTGAGCATTTCCAGCTCTGTGTGTTTAGAAATCCAAATCTAGGTTGTTGTGGTTTTTTTTAATCTTGTATGGGTAATGCTTAATGTAAGTGTATTTGATTTTGAAAACACTTATTGATGATTTGTAGAAATGCATGTCTATGAATAAACAACTTGTAGGTGACATATATTTGGGTTAAGTGAGAGCTGGTTAATCACTCGTAAATCTTCTTAAGGCATTTCAGATACTTGCTTTGGACGTTTTTTGCTTTTGAATCTCTGTGCAGTTACTTCTCTTCCCCTGTGCAATGAAAACATTACAGTCATCCTCTTTCTTATCTCAGCTCTCACATACTGACGACAGTCCCAGATCATTTTATTTCTCTGTGCAGCAACAGATCTATTCTGCATCACTTGGCTATCTGATCTTCCTGCCTGGTTTTTCAGAACAGATATTCCATCATAAATGCATCAGCTCACAAGGGATGGTTTTGATGGTGGTTCTCAATGAACCAAGCAGTGATGTCTGTCGGCGATTTGAATTGTGCTTTCCTGTTTATCATATTCGAGATAGGCATCATCTCTTAAAGCGAACATTCTCTGTGGTCCTCTTGTAGTGTATGCGTATCAAGTAATCAACAAAAGCACCAAAGGATTTTGTTTGCTGGCAACTTCCACAACTCAGAGTTCTCAATCAGCCTGGTAATGAGGCTTCCAGGTCTCAAAGGAGTGAGATTTGGAGTATTCTTCTAATACAAGGGATGCCAACAACCAGTCTAATGGATTTAAATGAATCTTAGTCTCTTGAGGAACAGGATAACAATATCAGGACTCGATTCCACAGTTAAGCTTATTTGATAAATAAACAAGGACCACGGTGCAGGTTTGTCACTGCAGTCATCCACGCTGTTTGTTTGCTAGCACGCTGCCTGGCCTATGCCAACTGTCCCAGGCAATGACTGGACATGTTCTGGGGATATCACAGCCCCAGGAGCTGTTTCCAGTAGACAGTATGAAAAAGATCATCCTGTTTGGGCAGGCAAGAGTCTTATCCATATGGATGTGACTATACCTGTCTTCTGACAAAGAAAGCTTATAGTCTGTTTTATTTAGCTGTTAGGGGTAGCCAGGGACTCAGGCAGTCCTGCCCAGCTTGATTCTAGGAAACAGAACATGTCTGACCGTGCTCTCAGTGACCTTAACAACAGTACTGAGGGCTATGCAGCCCCATCCTCTCTGGACAAAATACACCTGTTTAGCATCCCCTTAGACTCGGTTCCCGGTCACTGATCCCCACTTGTCTTCTCAGGGAGTCAGGAGGAGAAGATACATGTGGTGCTAAGAAGCAGCTTACTCAAAATAAATAGCTATTTGCTTACACTTCATCTACCTCTGGAAATACAGAAATGGGAAAGAAATAAAATATACTGCCTGGACTTAGTAGTACTTCTCTCAACACTAGGCAGAAACAGCTGCTTATAATACCTTTCTCTTGTTTGTGGACTGGGTTATAGCTTGCCTTCCTACAGACCCTTCATATCTCATCTGCTCCTTGGCAAGCGTTTCCAGTTTCTTAGGAACTTCTTACAAGGACTTTGCCCTCCCTGAGCTGTCAGCCTGCACTAAGCAGAGCAGAAACTTTGAACAATTACCATCTATCACTTTTCAGCCACCAAAGATTGTGCCTGCACAATTGTCAGACTTTCCAGGAGTCTGTGGGAACACGCAGAACTCAAGTCACCCTTCTGTGCCTCTGCAGCAGACTGTGCATAGGTAATGAAACAAGCAGAAGAACAATATCTACAGAAAATAAGACAGGTCCCTTCTATGTTATTCAGATCCTCTCTCAGACTTTCTGTACTTGCACCACTGGCTACAAAAGGCTAGGATGCTCACGTACTATACACATAGTCAGGTAGTAGTACAGCCCAGCTGTTCAATGCCAGCCAGTGTGTAGACTCAGCATTCATCCTCTACCTCTGTAAACTGGCTTTCGAATTCTTGTATCTGAAAGACCTGTTATTTCTCCACTGCAGAAAGTTTCTCATCTTGTAGCAGAAAACTCTTACCCTTGTCCCTAGCTCTGAAATAGAATATCGAGGGGCTCTTGGTAGGGATTCAAGACTGCGGTTCACTTTTGCCTGTGCTTCATTAGAACTGAGACTACAGCAGTTTGCAGCACAAATGCCACCCACATTTGCTAACCAACTTTCGCTCTGGTGATAACCATACGTTAAATACGTGGCCTTATTTAGAAATCTCAGTGGCATTTACATAGTTCCAGTTCACAGCATTTACCAGACGTCAGTTGTGTTTCATGCCAGTTTTATTAACCTACCTGTGGAAAACCCTCGCCTCTCAGACACCAAATACAATAGAGCTCATTGTATTCTGTGAGACAGAAACTTGTTTTCTACTGGATTAAAAGTAACTGTGGCGGAACCAAGTTTCCAATACAGTATTTCTAATGCAACTTGGGACTTAACTTGGTTCCTGGTTTTGATGCCTAAAAGAGTGCAGAGGTGAATTAAATACATGCTAAATAGTTAATTTTAAATGATGTACTGTAGTCAAGTAATTATTAGGGCAAATGCTTGAGATTGAAAAGTATTTTCTATATGGTTCTGAGCTATCCAGAAAAGAAAAAAGGTCTGAAATCCTTGCTTCATTTAAGTCACATTGCCTACAGCAAGGCTAGAATTTTACCTAAAGAATGAAAACAAAGTAAGAGACAAAGTAAGCTGGGAGAGTCGTGTTTTGCAAAGGAGTTACATAGCATGCAATTGTCCAAAGCTGAACTCTGCGGAGTCATTGTTTCATGACCCAAACATGAAATAGGAAAAGCATTCACGTTCCCATCAGCTACCACACTTCTGAAATGATGGAATTTTCCATCATTTCATAACCTGCAGTGCTGTGATTTCTCCTTCTGATTAGGAATTGCAGCCAACTGATAATAGAAAGAAATCTGCTAGACCATATGGTGGAAAATTCCAAGGAATATTAGTACATCTAGTCTGAAAAAATACCCCAGTGATGTAGATTTGACAAGAGAACATTTACTTTATAAAAGAATTTCATGTAATACCATTGTCAAGATAAAAAATCCTTTAGAACTGCAGATGCTGTGTAGGGTGACAGGTATGTGGGTGGTAATGCAGGCAATTCAGCATATTACAGGGCCATTGGTAAGCAGAAAGACTTTTAAGAAATAATTAAACTTGGGCTAGTGATGGGCTAGCAATGCCTCACTAGGACTTACTCAGCTCTATTTCCTGATGCATGGTCTCTTCAACTTGCAGTTTCTTCTTTCAATGACCTTGTCTGCCAAGTGTCTTTTCCATCATCCCATTTATAGACCATGTGATCCTCCCAGCACAGACACTGGTCCCTGCAATCTCAGGTTCCTGACAGTTACGTGCCTGTCCTATAGATCTTTTGCACATTTAGGATGGAGGCACATGAACAGCAGACAACAACTGACAGCAGCAGTGAAGGTCCACAAAAAAAGCTTTCAGTTTTCTTTCAGTCTGTGTCTTACACCTCCATCACCTTGCTGTTCCTTCAACTTGTTCATAATGGATTTTTTCATACCACATTTAGTGAATTTCTTCATTTAAGGCTCACTCAGTCTAATCTCTTCTTGGAAGGCTTCTATCGGTGCCCTTCTTCCCCTTCATATCAGTCTTGAATACTTCTTGCCACTTCCTTCTTGTACTTTCCATCAAAGTATGGCACTTAGAAATTTCTTTCTCACAAGTCTCCTACTGAGCTCATTCCTCAGAAATTGCGTTCGTGACTATAGTACAAAATGTACGTACGTTTGCAATCGTTATGCGCAGAATTTAGTTACAGATAATTTAGTCTCTCTTTACGGTTTTTGTTCCTGTTTGATTCTGTTGCATATTTCCACAGGGCATAAACTCTTTTTCTTGCCACCTCCTACCGCTGTCTTCACCCTCCAGCAACAAATATGGCATTGTGCCTGTGGAACCCATGTGTTTCTCTCATTCCTTTTTATCCTGGCAGTGGGGCCTGGCCTTTTGAACATTTCTTCTTTTGGTGTGATAGTACTGGATGTAACATTCAGTATTTTTCTCCCATGCATTTGAGTGAGTTGTGCTGAACTGAATCCAAGTCTTCCAGCTCTGGCTCCTGTTTGTATTCTGACAGATCTGATGATGTCTCCGGAGCCCTGTCCTGTGCTTTGGGGCTCAATCCATAAAAGGATGATGAATGCCTAAGGTGCAGACCTTAAGTAATTGCCTTCTGCTACAAGGAAACCCCAGAGCAGGGCACAGCAGCAGTGTACCTGATACTTTATCCCTGAAATCAACTAAATGATGAGAGTCTCACAGGCATTCAGGAGTCAAGGATGCCATTTCTTTACATCCGCTAAAGAACATGTGGAAGTGAGAGGTGCAGATTTCTTGCACCAAACTGATACACTGCAGTTAGGATCCTACTTGCTTTCAGATTTCTCTGAGGTCAGTACATCCAAAGTGATGTGAACCAGCCACTAGCCATGTCTGTCTCTTTCCACTTATCACTAGGCAATTAGTCCTAAAATTGGTCTCTCAATTACATGCCTTGTATGTATGTTGGTGAGGAAGGGTCTGCAGCTTGTATCCAGCAGATTTTAGAAGCATACAACTTGGTTTTAGACAAAGGACCTGACACTGATTAAACAAACAACTCAGAAACAGAACAGCCCGGTATAAGCACACCTTAAGCATGCAGATTTTTAGAATTTTTTTACCTCCATTTGTTTCTACGAAGACACTGCATAAAATCCAGAGCAGATGCTCTGCTTTAGACTCCTGCACTGTGATGGTGTTATGATTCACTCCACTGTATCAGCTTGCACAACAAAACCCTCAGGTATTACATATGGGAGGAGGGGCTTTTAAATGGTTTAAAAATACTCTTCAAACCTTTAAGCGAATAGGCAGATATATATTGAGAAAGATTTTAAAAGTGAAGAACTAAAATAATTATCCCTTGGAATCTTGGCATCAGAACTGGATCCATTGCTAATCTGCTTACAGTTTCTCTAGTAAGTCCTGCCACAACTTTCTAAAATGACCATGCTAAGCTGAGATAGTTGGTAACTCTCCTCCTCTTCTTTTTAACAGCCTTTTTATTTCTGGAGTACTTGTTGATGGAAACACTCAATGTGCAAACACTTCTTATGAATTACTACAGAGTTGTTAGTGGGGCACACTGTCCTTCAAGAATTTTTCCCTTCAAAAACACATAGAATGGAAACATTTTCCCTCTTTTTTTTTTCCCCACAGAAAAAGAAGTATAAGTAAAGACATATTTTATGTACTGCAGAAATGTAAGTTTAAGAAGGAAAAAAAAGACACCTTTTAATCTGGTTAAAGCATGCTGTCCCATTCTGGATAATGAAATAAATTTGTAAAATGATATTAATATATCTAGTACTTACCAAAATAAGTCCAGAGATTAATGAGGAAGTGCCTGTCAGGGCAACATAGAACTTGGGGGTTAATGTGTTCAAAAACATACTCACTGAAAAAGAAAAGAGAGTAAACCATGAGTACAAGAGCAGGACATTCTTTCCACATGTGTCCCCTCCTCCTCCCAACTGTTTCGAGCCTCAGATAAGTTATTACCTTATGTCTGATAAAAAGACAGTTTAAAGGACATCCTGTTCCATCTGCCTAACATGTGATAAAGCAGAGCATTAGACTGCCACATGCTGAATTTTGTTTTCACAACAGAGTCAATCACAAGGCACTGGAAAACAGTTGCACATGTGGTTGGGTCTCTCCTATTCCAGTCAATGCTCCACTGACACCGAATTCAGAATTCTCCATGATATATGGAAGAACATTTCAGTTTCTGCCTCTGCTACTCTGTTGCAGTTAGAAATGTTGGGGTTCCATCTCAATGTCCTTGGTGAAACTATCTGGACAAATTTTTAAAAGCCTTTTACTTCTCGTTACCTGGGTTCCTCACTTCTAAAACAGAATCATAGAATCATACAATGTCCTAGGCTGGAAGGGACCTTAGAGATCATTTTAATCCAGCCTCCCTGTCACGAGGGACGCCACCTGACGACTAGATCAGGCAACATATGGGGACCAAATGGGAATCAAACCCGTGACCTTGGCGTTGTTAGCGCCACGCTCAACTGACTGAGCTAACCGGCCCCCTAAAATAATAGGAGATAACAGCATTTCCTTCTCACTTCTAAAATAGAAGATAATAGCATTTCCTTAACTCATTCCGCTGCATTCAAGTTGGTGAACCACTCAGTATGACAACAGTAAATAAAAGCAAAAAACAACAGATTAGGAAAAGACCTAACTGGCTTTCTTTTAAGTAAAGGTAAAAATCACAATAGCTGTCCAGATTATCTGAAATTTAGGACAGAAGCAAAGCTGGACAAGCTGCAAGGAATGACAATTCCATCTGTGTAGGCTTCTGGAAATTCAAAGGCCTTTTTGAGTCACAGCACACTTTGGAAGCTGCTGAGAAAATCACCAGGTAGTCATAGCCAGCCTCTCCCTAGAAAATCCCTATGGCCTTACAAGAATAGGATAGTGTTTTTACAGGTTTTGGATCATTCTGCAGATGCTACTGCTACTGCTCCAGAGAGAACTGGAGCTCTTTCACTACAATCTAAGTGTCTAAAAAAACCTTTCAGCTTCTCATGACTTCCATCTTCCATACATGAAAACATTCACTATTAAGGTGCATGAAGGGACAGAATATATTCTGCAAAAACCTCATTGGTCTTATCCCTAACCAGTGCCAAAATATTTCTCCTACATATATATCTATATGTATAGACACATATCTATATTTGTATATACACATGCATCCATGTATATATGACAGAAGAGGGAACTAACAATAGTTAGTAGGTAAATTTAAAAGGCTTGTAGCAGACTACCAAACAGTCATTAAAAAACTCTGATAAAAGACCTGCATACATGGGTAGGCGGCCCTCAGTTCATTCTGTTCCCTTTAGAAATGTGTATTGGGTTGGCTCAGCCGGATT
>NW_009694022.1:42725-51418 GCF_000703405.1 Apaloderma vittatum | reverse complement strand
AAACTTGACTTTTTTTTTTTTTTTCGTGTGTGTATGTGTGTAGATTTTTAACCTGCCGTGAGCAGCCAGAGTCGCCCGTGGGTTATGCAGGGTGGACCTTGTTCTTAGCTAAGCAGGCACATGGGAGTGTGCTTGGGGCCATAAGCTGCCCCGCTGCAGGTGGTGTTTGGGAAAATGCCAGAGTGTTTCTGGCCTAGGACTAAGTGAGTGTTCTTTTTAGGGTTAGAAGGGGTCTTCTTGGGGTCAAGGCTTTCAAAAGTTTTATCTCCATTCATGGACACATTCTGTGTCCGATCCAGAAAAACAAATCTGCCTGTGCTGGTGTGGTGATAAGGACTATGCTCAGTCTGCAGGAGGTGGGGGTGCATTTCTTGAGATTTGGCTCTAGAGTGGAAAAGATGCATATTTTAGAAGTATCTGGGGAAGGTTTGAGCCATGTCCTGTTTTGGGTAAATGGACGTCTCATCCTTTTACTTTCCCTCTAGCACCAGCACTACTAGAGAAAATACATTTTAGAGCTTACTTTGGATCCCTAGATATAGGTTGCTATTAAAATGAATTTAAATCGATTATTTGTTGCATTAAACTCCATCCGTGCCCTCTTACACACCAAAATCCCGATCTGTTTCCATATCTGGCTGCGTAGTTACTGACTCAGACGTTCCCTTCTCACAGTAAACATGCACAAAGAAATACTTAATCTTAAAAAACACCTGAAAAATCAATACACCCACTTCTGGAAGTTCACAGCTCAGTGGCATTGGTTTTAAGGACTTTAAAACCTCAGTTGTGCTAACTCTGCAGTCAGCAAACCAAAGGCCTATTTCAGCAGAAATTCCACCTTCGGATACATGGCTTGGTAGGCATTTTTAAGTGCACGAATGTGCAAACTGAGATGATTTGGAAAGGTCTTCTTCTTGAAAAGCATTGACCACTTCGGTCATGAAGAAGGGGAATTCAGGAACTGCTGCACGGTGACTGGAGAAGTTGATGTTCCTCATCTGGCACATGGGTGAGAGAAGGCTCCTAGATGGAGACTCTCGGTGGCCTGTGCAGAATGTGAAGCACGAAAGCTTTGTAGCATCTGAAATAGTTTTCTGCATGGCTCAAGATCATGCCCTCAGAGCTGGGTACCTGTCTTGAACTCCGCAAGCGCTTCATGACCTCAGCAGTAGTCCAAGAATTCTGGAAGGGAGAAATGGTGGGGATCTACTTGCCTGAATTTTATCAGGTTTTGCTGTAGTCCAGTGATTGCTCCCAGTAGTGTAAAGTCAATACATGTTAGAGACCAGAATCTTCAGCTGTCCAAAATGAGCACCCTAACATCAAATGGGAAAATGTAGTTCTCTGTCTTGCCTGCTCTTTTCCCATCTCCTTGATTTGCACTATCATCCCACTCCATGATGGAGTTTGATGTTTGAACCATGCTTCGCAAACTAACATTTTTTCAGGATGTGTGCCTGGATAGATGTTTGACTCCCAAATGACCCCTAGACAGATAGCAGGCACCTCAAAAAATTTGCTTCGGTATATGAGAAACATACCGCGTAACCCAGGAAAGATGGAGTCCTTCCAGAAAGGTGCCATCTAGCAATGCTTTCTGTACTCAGGGGAAAGCATTTTCAGAATGCTTTACCAGAGGGTAACAGAGACAGGTTTTTGCAGTCTCTCTCTCATGGTCCTAGGCTCTTGCATTCTGTGCAAGATGCTGTTTATGTGCCTATATGTTCTTTTGGTTGCCTGCCCTAGATTTTAACAACCAGGCCAACCAACCAAACAACCAGCCTTTACTGGGGCCTTGGGAGTCCGTAGGTACCTCTGACTATATAAAGACTTCAGCTGGTTTCTTACAAAAGCTTTGAAAATCTCTGCCTCTCTGTATATCCTCAGTCTGCATCAAGTACAGGTTCTGCAAGGTCCAGCGGTTAAAACAGCAGCTTCTAGTTTATTAGAAAATCTGTTGATAATCACACATAACACCTGTTGCAGTTTTTTTACTTTGTTATTTAGTCATGAGAAAGTATTTAATTGTATCACTCTCTCATTTTCCTTTTTAAGCGCCATTAAGAGGCCTATGGATATGTTTGTCATTAAGGGCTAGGCTAGACATCTTGATTCATTTCATAGGTCTGGCACGGACTCCCGGTGTGATCTTGGCTGAGTTGTTCGGTTGCTCTGGACCTTGATTCCTCTTCTATAGAGTAGCATAAAACGCATCTTTTCCAGCTTTTGCCTAGTCATTGTTAGTCAAATGACATGGAAGCTGGCAGAGGGCATCTGATTGCTTCCTGTGAACACATTAGAAGGGTAAATACGGGGGAGGGAGGGAGAGAGAAGAGCTACTTAAGCTTAACAAACAGTTGTGGTAGAAAAAATGCCTATTAATAGAAGGCGGGTAAGTTCGACGTGGAAATTGGAAGAAAGTTTCTCATCATCAGATCAATACATTTCCGGAGCAGCCTTCCTTGATGAGGCAGGGGGAGGAACGACCTGGTACATGAGGTACATTTCTTCCCCTCCTAAAATGAAAATGTGTTGCAGCTCACTGCTGACTGTCCCTGCCACTGCTGCCTGGCTGTGGTGCATCCACCAGTCCTGCTGCTGCTTTTGCATGACTGCAGCAGCAACCGCATCAGAGGCAGCTGTAACTTGAGGTCAGGCGTGACATCTGTCCAACATTTTGGGGATAGAGTCTCCTAAGGACTGGCAACCGCTCTAGCCGCCTTTAGCATGGACCAGTTAACGAGCAGGATTATTCGGCATGTTTCTTATCCCAGCAAAGGACCGGTCTCCACAACGTCAGAGGTTCTCTTCCTGTCTAACATTTCCCAGAAGTGGCATTTTGATTTGTGAGACTGTGAAATCCGAACAGAAAGACGGTGGTGGGGATCATTAATACTGTTTCCCCAGGTTGCTGATTCTGAGTTTGGCATTCTTTCAAAAGGTTGCCAGGTATCAAACATAATTTCTGGATGTTCAGACATTACTTCTGGATGTTAAAGGGTGAAGTATTTTAATCTTCATGCATTTCCCTACTCCTTTGCTCACACCCTAGGTTGTCAGATGGATGCCAGAGACAAGCAGCTTTTACGCTCCCTGCGCCTGGAGCTCTGCACAGAGGTGCTGGTGGACGGAGTTGTTATTCAGTATCTCTACCAAGAAGGAATTCTCACAGACAGTCATGTTCAAGAAATAAAATCCCAAACCACCACTCAGAGAAAAACCATGATGCTCCTTGATATCCTTCCCACCAGAGGACCCAAGGCTTTTGATGCCTTCTTGGATTCCTTACAGGAGTTCCCGTGGGTTAAAGAAAAGCTGATGGTGAAGCGTAAGGAAATGACAATAGAAGATCCTGCAGGTAAGGCCAGGATTGTTGTTGCTGGTATTTCGAAGCTTGTTCTCAAGCCGTAGTTTTGCAAGTACTGGACGTACCAGTAATTGCACATTATGCATCATGTTGATGTGGAGCATGATGCCAAGAAGAGGGGATGACAGCCTGAATATCCTGGAAGGCAGCCAAACACCAGGAAGTATTGCAAAGTTTGGGGAGTGAGTAGGGCCGAGTTTCAGGAGACCAGGAGACAGTGGGAGAGGCTGTCTTGGGAGAGGCTGGGATGTTGGAGGACCCAGACTCCATTACCTCAGAGAGAACAGACTATAAAAAGTAATTTTGAGTAGCTGCAGAACAGTCTCTTCACCATACATACCTGATTGTTGTTTGGTTTATGTATGTTTTACGGTGGTTTGTTTCTGGATTGTTCATAGTGGCAGAATTTTTTTACTTGCTTTTATTATGATTTTAATGTCAGTGTAGTAGCATATGTGAATTTAGATTTACTTAGTTTATTATGCTTACTGGAGTGCGAATAGGATCATTACTTCCAAAATTGCTAGCCATTGCTTAGTTTTTTAAAAAAATCTGGGAGTTAACTAATTCAATGGGTGTTATATAATCTTATTTAGTCAAATCTTCGGCTTTCTGACATTTAAGTGGAGTTCTAAAGGTATTTTTCTGGACTTGATGTTTGTTCAGAAGTGATTTCTTTACCAATGCATGCATGCAGTTGTTGAGCTGGTTTGCAGTCAAGACAACTGCTTAAAACTCAGGTTTCTTGCCCAAGATTCTGTGAAATAGTCCTCACTTGGGAACGTCATTTCTGAGGAGTCTGATTAACCTTTCCTTTCCACCTCCCCTCAACTTGAGCTTGGTCATATGTATTTTGATGCACATGATGTGTGATTTTTCCAGTGTGTCAGTGTGCTTTACGTGAGACTGAAAGCCTGTGAAGATGGGTGACTGAGACCTGTTGACCGTCATGTGCACCTGCGTCCCAGATGCACATTCAAGAACGTTTTGTCAAGATCTGCCGGACAAATCTGACATTATCTTTCCTTAGGACATTTTTTAATAGTATATCGTGACAGCTTGTCTTTCTATTGAACCTCTGTGGAGGGAGCTTTAAGCTTGCTTGGAAAGGGGTAAATAATTTTCAGAATTTGGGAAATAAATGCCTTGTGCTGCCCAAAGGGGAAAACATTGTAAATTCTCAGCGCATTGCAAAGTTGCAGCACTGACTGTGTTGGAGAAGACCTTGGTCCCTGTTACAACAAATCCTGTGTTGTTAATACTCTGTATTTGCCTTACAAATCAGCCTGTTTGTTTGCTAATTGCTGGCTAAGCTGTTGAATAATCCATATGGTTCCAGAAAGGTACCCACAGCCACCCAGGACAGTCAGGATTGCGTAGTTTGTTACTGGAAATACTGTTTCCGATTTTTGTTCTCTTGATTGTTTTGTGGCTTTCTTGTTCTTGTCCTTGATGGCTTATGACTAGTGTGCTCGATTTATGCATATCAGCTTCTCTGGTTTCGAGTGGGCTGACTGTACTTGATAATCCTATTGCCAAATTTTGTGTGTGAGTTAGAAAAGGCTTCCAGATTAGATCAAAGGTTGCTGTTACTTTTACTGTGGCAATACAGAGTGTAAGAACTGGATAAGAGGCAAATAGCCAAGTTTGTTTTAATATTTAGGCATGCTTTTTAGAAGCCAAAGAAGGAGAGCACCATCTGTGCCCTAATAAATGCTGAGTGCACCCTGGAATGAATTGGAAACGATGGCTGATTACATGCAAGAAAATGTGGTTTGGGATAAAAAGCCTCACTTTGCATTCTAAACAACAAACTTGTAAGCTTTTGTCTCAGCAGAGTACTCGAGCATATGCTTGGCCTTAAGTATGGAAAAAGCCATCGGCTCTACTAAAACTCCAAGCATACTGAAAATTAAATGTGTTCTTTAGTGCCATGCTAGATAACTTAACTTCTGCCTTACTGGAAACTGGTTTTATATATGAAAATTTCTCAGTGGCAGTCACTTGTAGTGAAAAAAGCCTGCCACATACATATTACCTTTTTTAGACCCTAAAACTTTTTAAATTGAAGTTGGTTTTATGGCCCCAGATTTAAAAATCTTTTTCTCCTTTGGATCATGTATACTTATGGAAATTGCAAGCCTTCACTTGTTTATACTCAATTAAAAATCTATTTACTCAAGTAAAATATCCTCAGGTTTTGCAGGACTAAGGACTGGTGGCAAGTTGTTCCTTGAAGGAAAGTTTTATAGTCTTTCACTCCTCACTGACTACATGTAGGATTTTTAAAGTCAGTAAGAGTAGACTTTTAGGCTTCCTCTATTGAAAGTAAAACCTGTGGCACATGCACTGTGATTTTTATGTGTAGGCTTTTGGATTATTGTGCATTTTGTTCAAAGAGATCGGGTTCTCTATCTTTGCTTCAGCTGAGAAATCTAGTTTGTTGGTTCCCAGTAAAAATAAAAATAAAAATCACAACTGTAATTGTTAACAAGCTTTTAATTTATTTTCTTCCCCTAGTAAAAAAACCCAACCAAACAAAACACCACCACAAAACAACAAATCAAGCAAACCAAACAAACAACAATTTCAGAAGGACAGAAATCAGAATATTTTTGGTTATGTAATGTAAATATGATCTAGGGGACCAAGCAGCTACAAAATGGAAGTCAGAGCCTGAGACCTAAACAAGACACTGCCACTGTCTCATCGGGAGCCTTTGGGCAAATTCTCACAAGGCAATGGATTTATTGATTCCCAAGTTGTGTAATTCGGTGTAATGTTAATGGAGCCGTGTAGAATGTAAGTGTAAATTGGCTCAGGATTCAACCCAGAGTATGCAGTTTGGCTACTTGCAAATAAATGAACTTTAAAACCTGTGATATCCTGAGTTTTATTGCTGAACGTCAGTTGACTTAAAATGAATAGTTCTGCATACTGTCATCTGCTGTAGTTCCAGGGAACACAGAAGACCCTGATCCTGCAGAGCACGAGAATAGTTTTTCCGTGGGAGTCAGGAGAGTGAGTGCAGGCAACGTGGGGCCACTCACATCTGCATAACTGCAGCCAAGAGACCCAAGATTCCTTCCCCTCTGTTGTTTACTTTATGCACAGGACAGCCTGCTGGCGAGGGTCATCTTTCCCCTCTCTTGTACGGATCTGTCAGATGGCCACAGCTCTGGGGAAACCTTTTCTTAAGGTAGGGGGATCATCATTGTAAAACACTCAGGATGAAAATTACCTCCAAAAGCACATGACTTGAAATTATTTATGACTTAATTGATTTCAGGATGATCGGGTGCATTTCTTGCTTATGTAAAAACCTGGGAAGAAACAGTTCACCCTGTGCAGAGTGGCACTGCAAGGCTTAATCGTTATAAACATCAACTGCAGTGTGAGTTCCTGGTTTTGAAGATGAAAACTTCTGCCATAGTAAGAGTTAACAAAAATAATGTGAGTCTGTTTTGTTGGGAAAAGACTACTCTGGTTTTTCTGCCTTAGTTTGAATAACTTTATGCCTTTGTCAGGAACATAAATCTTCAATATAGTATTATAATTCATATGAAAAACTACAGCTGCTGGCAACAGAATTCCATTCTTTCTAGGAACAGCAAACAGTTACCCAATATTTTCTGCACTGACTATAAAAAATATAAGCTTCGACAGCGTTTGTTTATCAAAATGTTTTTCTAATCTCTCTCCGCTCGGGAATTTCTCTGCCCAAGTATTACATTTCTCTGTATAGTATATGTTGCTATAACATTATTTACTTCTAAAGGTGTTCATACTGCACCTCTCTGTAGTATAGATGATTTCTGCATTCCACAGGAAATCGCAGCCTACTGAGAAAGAGAAAAGTCCAAGATACAGCATTTGCCAAAGGAATCCTGCAGCAGCCGTTGCTGTCTGGCAAATGTCAGTGAATTTGGGGCATGGAGTTAACACAGAATCGTCTTGGGAAAGCTGTTCTCTCACAACTAAGCAAGGAATATTTTGTAATCCGTGATTTGGTTGTTGTTGCGGTACCTAATCAGCAGTCTGCATTAGGGTCCTGTTAGAGTTGGGTGAGGTTTTTTTGATTAGGAGAGGTTTTGGTGCGGTTAGGGTTTTTCCCTGGATGTGTGGGGAGTGTGTGTTCTCGTATAACTATATAAAGCTTCACGTTGTGTAACACTTTGGATGAGGCATTCAAATACAAACCGAAACATGTACTTCTGCTGAGAAAGCCATCCTGCCCTCCCCCCCGCAACTTTCCCAAAGTCCGTTTTCCACAGCTAGGTTGTAGGTTTCTAAGAATTCAGATTCAAATGCAACAGCAGTAGGACATGGGGAGGTTTAGCATCTCTTCTTACCTTTTGTTGGCTGCTTCCTGACCTTTTCCTGTCCTGCTTCCTCTCATGTCTAACGCAGTGAGGAAACAGCCTGGTCTCCTGCGTTTTCCATTTAGGTGTCAGATAGAAGAGCAGCTGATGAATTCCTTTTTCTCTCTCTAAAATGGTGGACAGAAGACAGTGGTTTGTTTTTTTTTTTTCTTTCTTTTCTTTCCCTCCCCTCTCTTGTATAGTCCAGTAGCAGAAGAGGGAGTTACCTCCCATGTATGTCTGAAGGAAGGGGATGGGCTTAGCAGCCTTGGCCACACTGGAATGACCTGGAGATGAAGGAATGCCCTTGTGCCGCATCCCAGTGCCTGCAGGCCATAGAAATTGTTCTCCGATTCTCTGGAGAGATTCAAAGGCATCCTTCTAGGAGAACTTCCCAAACACTTTCCCATATTCCCATCTTCCCTGAAAATCTAGTGTTAAATTTACTGCTTTGGCTTTGTTCCTGACCGCAGCGAGATCTGTGAAGTCTTGTGTTAAAGGTTTGCGCACACACTCAGTATTAACAGAATGTGTCACAGCATGGACAAGTAATCAATTGTCCTGATTCCATGGAGTGTTCTGCGTATGTATTTTGGATTTAACGTGTGTGAATGCAAAATTTTATTTTATTTCCTTTTTAATTTTTACAGCTTAAGGAATATTCGCTGTGTTGCTTTTTTGCCATATTAATAAGCAGCTGTGTGTATGCTGCTTATTAGAAGCCTAAATCTTAGGCATCACTCTTGTGTTTGCTGTCCCATCTCAAACAGTTTGTTTCAGGTAAGTTAATGGAAAGATGTAGCCATACTCGTCATCCTCAGTGTCACAGATATATGAGGATAATATAGATTTAATAAAATGTGGTCTGGCAAGAGAGGTGTTTGGGCCAGCTGTGCATGATCAGCTACTCATAACCAGTGACACCAACAGGAAACAATGGATAACAGAGATTGAAGGCTCCC
>NW_009694022.1:9289-42694 GCF_000703405.1 Apaloderma vittatum | reverse complement strand
ATGGAGACATCCAGCTGCTGACTAGACCTGATGACTTCCAAAGTTTGCTGCTTCCCCAGGGACTGGATCCAGGATGTCACAGAGGTTGCCAAGGCCTGGTCAATCATCAGACTTTGAGACTATCTGATGTGGGCACTAGTAATATACTTCATCAGATGAGGGATGACTGTGGGGCTCAGTGATCCCGTGTGAAGGGATGGAACCCAAGCAATGCAGTTCTGGGCCCCTCACTGCAAGAAAGACACTGAGGTGCTGGAGCAGGTCCAGAGGAGGCGCTAGAGGGAAAGTTCTATGAGGAGAGGCTGAGGGAGCTGCGGGTGTTTAGCCTGGACAAGAGGAGACTTACGGGGACCTTATCACTCTCTACAACGACCTGAAGGGAGGGTGTAGTCGGGTGGGGGTCAGGCTCTTCTCCCGGGCAATTACTGACAGAGGGCATGGCCTGAAACTGCCAGGGGAGGTTTAGGTTGGATCTCAGGAAGCACTTCCTCAGGGAGAGGGTGCTCAGGCATTGGAATGCGCTGCCCAGGGAACAGGTGGAGTCGCCGTCCCTGGAGGTGTTTAAGGAAAGGCTGGATGTGGCACTTAGTGCCGTGGTCTGGCTGATGTGATGCTCTTGGGTCACAGGCTGGCCTTGATCGTCTCAGAGGTGTTTTCCGGCCTCAACAATTCTGTGATTCAGTGTTCTCCATCCTGCCATTCAAGGGGCAAAATCTGAACAGGGATGGATACATCCTGCATGTTCTTGCATGTCTGTGCACCTGGTGTCATGACATCACTTTGGACTCTGTGACCACAGGATTCTTTCCAGAAATGGGAGCTGCTAGGGGCAGATGGGATCGACAGTGTGGGGCAAAAGTGTCTTTACCAGCAGACGTGCTGGGAGGAAGAAGAGGTCTGCACAAGTGCAGCACTGTGATCCCACTGGATTTGCAGAGACCCGTCAAGATAGTTCACACAACTGCAGTGCCCTCGTGCATGGCCTCACGTAAGAACCTGACAAGACACAGATGCCATTGCAGTCTTTTCAAAGGAGTGTCTTGAATGCACAGAGCCTTGCCATTGCCTGGGTAAACAGGCTGGACAAGAGCTTACAGGTTAGGATCAGGAGGAAGCTTAGTAAGAAAGACATTGTGGTGGCCTCTTTTTTAAGGCTTTCTGATCAAAAGGAGGTAGATCCTGGAGAAGGGAAGATAGCAGCTTTCAAGTACCTACAAAGAGACTATCAAGAGAAGACAGAGACAGATTTCACACAGCATTGCATGGTGAGAAGATCAGATATGAAGTGTTAGTTGAAATGGGAGTTTCTGACATGATAAGGAGAGCTTTTTATCACATGAGGAGTCAAGAAGTGGAATGTAGGCCCAGAGAGGTTGAGTAGTCTTCATCCTTGGTGTGGTTTTGAAGACCCATCTGAATAGAATACTGAGCAACATGATCTGATTTCAGAGCTGACCTTGCTTTGAACAGGAGATTGGACAGGAGACCTCCTGAGGTCTCGTCCAACTCAAATTTCCCTATCATCCCATGAAACCTGAAAAGAGGACTTTTATTGCTAGTTCTCGGTGAAACTTTAATAACCCTGGTGTTTACTGGGAATGTGACAGAGTACAGCAATCCAGGAGACTTCTTTCTAGAATGCAGAAGGGACGATATCTTGATGAATGTCCTAGATGAGTGGACTAAGGGAGGTGCTCTATTGGCCTTGCTACTCACAAACAAGGAACAGCTGTTCAGGGATGTGTTTGCTGATGTCAGTTTTGGCTGCCGTTACCATGCAGTGCTCAAATTTAAGATACTGAGAGAAGAGAGGAAAGCAAGTATCAGAGTAAAGGTCCTGGACTTCAGCTTGTTCATGAAACTGGTTGATGGGACACTGTAGGAGACAGTTCTGAAGGACAAAAACCTCTTTAGCATGAAAGCAGTCTATTCCTATGTACAGGAAGAACATCAGGCATGACAGGAAGACAGCTTGTCTCAAAGGTGAACTACCAACGGAGCTCAAAATTCAAAAAGGAATTGTCTAGGAGGTGTAAGTCAGGACAGGCTACCCAGGAGCAATATAAAAGCATTCTGAGGACTTTTAGGGGTAGAGTTATGAAGGGCAAACTTCATCTGAGTCCAAAACCGTTCAAGGATGTGAAGGACAACAAGATGGGCTTCTACAGTTACATGGCAGTGGAAGGAAGACCAAGGGAACCGGTGAAGAAGTGCACAGAAAAAGCTGAGTCTTTGTATGCAAAGTCTGCTGTCCATTGGTCCTGGTCTCTGTGCTTGGTAGTGGAATTTGGATGAGGAAGACACTGTTTATAGTAGAAGAGAACTGAGTTAGGAATTACCCAAGCAGAACAGACATACACAAATCCATGGAGCTGAATGGGGTTTGTCTGAGAGTGCTGAGGGAGCCCGCCTGTGTCTTTGAGAAACTGGACAGGACGTTTGGTAGGCTGTGGTAAGCCAAATGCACATAGTGCAGTAAAGTGACTGGAAATGGCCAACTTAGGTTTACCACAGGTAAATCAAGCTTGACCTACTCTTGCCTTAGGTGATAAGCTACCTCTGTGGAAGATAGCAGTAGATTTCATTTAATTGACTTCAGCAAGGCTTTCAGTACAGTCTCATAGCATTCTTGTGGCTAGCTGGGAAGGTATGGGCTGAATGAGTGGACTTCACAGCAGCTAAAAACAGGCTGGACCACCAGGCTCAAAGGGTGGTGGTTGGTGGCTTCATATCCTTCCAACTGGAAGCTAGTTATGAATCATGGGCTGACATTAAGACCAAATCTGTTTCATCTCTTTGTCAGTGACCTGGGTGATGGGAGAGGCTGTATCTTCAGGAGGTTTGTAAGGGCATTAGCTTTGCTTGCACGCTTCTCAGTTTGTGTTCTGGCATCTTCAGAGCTGTGCCTAAAGCAAGAAGGCAAGATGACTCCAGGCCTTGGGGATCACTTGACACGGGAGAGCAGGACTGCCTCTCAGAGGGATCCCAGCAAGCTGGATGAATGGACCAGCAAAACTTCATGAAGTTGAGCACGAGGGATACAAAATTTGTGCGAAATAACACAAGGCAGACACTGGTTGGCCAGTTGCATCTTTTCAGAAAAGAAGCTGTATGTCTTCATAGACAGCAAGAATGGTGATGAAGACTAAACACACACGGGACTGCATCAGCAAGAACAAAACCAGCAGACTGAAGGAAAATATTATTCCTCTGTACTTGGTACTAGGAGGCTGTATTTAAAATACTGTATCTCATTGCCCAAAGAGGCTGTGGGATCTCCATCCTTGGAGACAGTCAACACTCAACAGCAGAAGACCCTGAGCAACCTGATCAGATTTTGAAGCTGGCTGTGCTTGGAGCAAGAGGTTGTACTAGATGACCTCCAAAGGTCCCTTCCAAGCTCAAGTTTTCTGTGATTCTCTAAGCTTAGCATCACACTCTGTGTACTCAAGTTTGTGGGTTATTAATCCAAATGTAGTTGATGCTGATGGAGGACACTTTGGATATGTGTGCATGACTTCTAGTTCAGATTAGAAATGTGATTTTTAAATGAATTTCTTTTAGGTGAATCTGAACAGGAAAATGTGCTCTGCATGCTCACAGAGTCCACAGCACCAGACTAGAGACAGTTACAAGTGAAACCTTCCAGCTGTGTATAATCTGAGCACCAGATCCTCAGCACGATCTGTATGGGTCTGTAGGTCCTCTCCTATTGCTCTGTACTGCTTGCTAATACAGATGTAGCCTTTTCTGCCCAGTGGATGCGGTGGTTTGTCCATGAACAACTGCAGCCCTGGAATCCTTTCTTTCCAAAATTCTGTGTATGTATGGTACATACAGATGTAGATGTGCATCGTGTCAGGGATGCTGCTGCATGCAAATAAATGCATTTTTTCTTTGATTATTTAAGTATTTGTTTCTCAGAGTTTATAGTACTGTCTCTCATCTTGAGGTATGTCCATTTAAATGGCTTGCAGAGTTCACTACCGGTAGTTTTCTGTTAGACAAAATATCTTAATTCTCTGTCCATTTTCTTCCTCAACTTGTATCACAGTATGATAAAATCATGCCTATGTCTTATATTTCCAAAACATACATAGTTGCAGTTCTCTGTGATCATTGAGGTCTTTTGTTAATTGTTGCCAGCTACCCACTGCTGGTCTTCTCAGGATATGGTGAGGGAACCATTGAAAAAGCTTGTACAAACAATAATAATTGTTTTCTAGAACAGACTGGAAACTTTTTTGTAATGATTTGATCCCGCAGCTTGATAAAGCCACTTGTAAATATGAAAAAGCAAGATTTTTTTGCATAATGTCGTCAGTATAGGCATTCTGTTGATACTAATGAACAGCCTTTGTGGCCCATAGATATACACTAATATATGCTCCAGAGTAACTGAGATAACTCAGTACGTAAGACTTTGTAGACTTCTTTTCATTAAATTTTTCATCATTAATATTCTCTTTCAGAACTGGCCAGCTCTTAGCACCTTCACAATTACTTCGGACCTCCAGCTGAAAATGTTTGCTTGATATTTGCATTCCCATTGCATGGGGAAAACCTGTTGTTTTTCACAAATTAAGTCCATGAATGCTGGGGTTTTTTAAAAGAAACAACACACAACCAAGCAACAAACACACTCACCTTAGTTTGCATGTGTTGTGGAGGCTGCATAACCATCCAAAGTCAGTAAAAATGTTAACTAGTATTTCACAATGAAAATCTGACTCCAGTGAAGTAGAAGGCCAGACTCAGGTTGACCAGAGAAGGACAGAGGTGCTGCTACTGGTGACAGAAATGTTCTCCCTGGCGAAGGAATGGGTGCTTTGGTGTCTTCCCAATGCTGACATGGCAGCGTGTCTCAGCCTTCAAAGAAAAATCATTTCTGCAGCTGAAAAGCTATTACTAGTTCAGACTTCACGTATGTTTTGGCTGTTGACTGAGAAAATTAGCAGTGATGTGACTTCTCATTGGGAAATGTCACTTGGATGACAAAGGTCAGGAAGTTCCTCTAGGATACAGTCAATTATTCATGGTTATTATATCTTGAAGCCCTCCCAGCATCCACCATGTGCAGCTAAGGTTTCCAGATTTGTTTATGGTTGTATATATGTTTCTGTGAATGAGAACTAGAACACCAATGTATCACTTGTTACCTCAGAGTGATGCAGCTGTAGTTTATCTGGTAGAAGATTTACAGTTTTGTATACAAGACTTTTAAAGCCAGTTTTTATCTGTTTGGCAATTGTCTGTGTAAACACAGAACCAATCCTGTTGCTTCTTGTATCCATTGGGCCGTTGTTCCAGTATACTGTCAGATTTTCTTTTTAAGTTTTCTTCCTGCTCTTGTTTTGCCTGTTAATATTATGTTCCCTCATATATTGATGTATTGGCAAGGAGTTGTACACGTTTTGACAAACACCTCTGCTGCGCACTGAAGTGAAGCTTCCGTGTTTCTTCCGATCTACGTTTGCAGAAGGAGCCGATTTGATTTATGCTGTACAGTTTGTGTGTGCAGGAAATAAGCATTAATGCATCGAGTCAGGGGGAATAAATTGCCATTAGTGCACCACTTCTGGCAGCCTTCTTAATCTTAGTGTTTCACCACCTTGCCTGGGATTTTCAAAAGGACTCATAGTTAAACCAAGCTCACCTAGCCTTCCTCCTGTCAAGGTCAAGGGTAAGCTCCCCTTGGCTTTAAAGAAGTCAATTTTAGTCCCATGCTGATGCTTTTGAAAGTCTTGCCTTTCATTTGTAGTTAATAATGTTGAGCTCTTTAACAAATGGCCTGTTTCTGTCTTCGGATCTTTCAAAAAAATGTGCTATGGTTGAGCGAAAGGACTTTACACAGGCAAAGGGTTGACTAAGCCCCTTGCCAGCCCTGGGAGTCTCTCACTGGCTGTAGTGGGAGGAAGGCTTGCTCCACAGGCAGCTGGCCCTGCCTTTGAGGAGGGACGTCTGAATCCTCAGCAAAATAATTGTTGAGAAAGGAAAGCTGGAACGAAAAGGAAAACCAGTACTTTCTAGTGTTTCTGTGTGAAGAAAGTATTTATTTAAATATGTTTTTATTTACTGTAGGCGATGACTGTGTTTGCTCAGCTTTTCAAAGCGCCAAGACGTTCTTTTTTCTTCCTCCTCTTCTGTTTAATTAAAAAGTCATGTATTTCTCTGTGATCCAGTTCTGCCACATCCCACAGGAGATTAGTCTCATCTTCATATCCTTGAACAGCAATTGCTGCAGTTACGGTTGCAAAACGCTCCCTCGGTTCACGTGCTCATGGTGGAGCTGATGAGTTCACCTGCAAAACGCTCGTTTGAAAAACGACGTCGGATTATAGCTAGATATGCTAGCTGGCTGATTGCCCTAGAAATAAATTTGGGATTTTTGGAACGTTCCTCTTGCAGGCACACAGATCCAAACTGGGAAGCCTTGAATCTTTCCCCACCGAGCTGCTGGCTGCACCCACAGCTGGGTCCCTGGGCACAGCAGCTTTTTGCCGTCAGATCTCCCCACACACTTCCAAGCCTGTCAGGCTGATTCCTGTGGGATATCAGATGGGGCTGCGTCCCTGCCAGCCACTGGCAGCAAGGTGCAGCTCTTTGCATGGAGTAGTTCAATGTTAATATGACCCCAGAGCATAGCAGGTAGGATATGCCTTGTGACTCGATGTCTTAGGCATTTCCCAAGTAAGCACATCTACGTTTTAAATGAGAGGTGTCCCCTCAGCTGCACTTCGTAAGTCTTTGGTGGAGGCATCGCTCCAAGAGAGCGTTCAAATCTTGAATTCTGAGTAGAATAAAGTCATTCCCAGTAGTTGAAAAAACCTATTTAAGCCCTGGAAAGAGATAAGATAGGGCTTGAGTTCCTCTCCCTCTTGTTTCTTGTGGACTAATTGAAGCAGCTTTTCAGTTGGTGCGCTGACCTTTGTGAATCCCCTACTTAATGCCCCTAACTTTCCCCAGAAATTGTGCAAAGATTTTAGGGAAATGTTTCAGACCTGTCTCCAGGGAATGGGATTGATGATAAACCTGTGTCTCTTCCTTGCATCTGAATCCAGAATTGACCCTGTTACCAAGAATCTCATTTATGTATATCACAGTTTGTTTATATATTTAATTTACCCTAGTTCTTCTATTTAGCAATGTTATTGTATCTTTAAATTGTTCAACTAAGTGCATGATCTTCTTTCTCCTATGCAAACTATAAATACAGACACTTGACATGTCTATTTAAAGTTGTTACCTGTGTTAGGGATTTTTCAGCTTCCAGTATGATCACTGGGTGGAATATAGGTAAGAGAGAAATGTGTAATATGTGCTTAGCCCAAATGTCTACCCTTTTATTAGAAGGGTGTTACCATACTTCTGTTTGGATAGAATTAAGTTGGGCAGCTGCTGGTGTAGCACTGTGTTGATCTGACGCCTTGCACAAGATGAAGGCCTGAAACGAGCTCCTCAGTCTTTCAGAAGGTGATGATCATCTGACATGGTGTCCATATCACAAATAGTGGAAACACATGTGTTGCTAAAGTTTGTTTTAATTGGAATATGTAGTTAAGAGGCTTGAGCTAATATGTTTTCACTGTCAAACTCAACTTGCAAATGTTTGTGTGACTGGATGCATGTTAGCATGCTCATTGGCCTCAGTGGGATTAATCTATATTTACTTTAATTATCCACAGGATTAGGCCATGATGTATAAACCGAGTCTGTAGGAGTGAAAACAAGTTTCCACTGAAGGATGCACAGGGAGTCCAGGGTGATATTACAGAGTTGTATGTGTCTTGTTTGGGTTCTGTTAGCATTTTTATTTTGCTTTTCATTTTGTCACCTACAGTAGTGTAAAGAATAAACATCAAGTCATTTAGAGGAAAATGTGAATCTCAGTAGTGTGGTGCCTTTCCATTAGGATTAGTATCAGGAAGAACTGGAGTGTAAACCCTGCTGTTTACTTGTGTTTCGTGCTCTAGCCTGCTGCATTATAAAGTATTTTCCTGGCTAATGCTGATCAGAGGCATTCCTAGTGTGATTATATGTCCACTGCAGTGTTCATTTTGCCTTTGGTATGTGCACCCCCTTACAAAATTCTTGGCATACCAGGCACTGGTTTAGAAGATTTCTTCCCATTTGTTTTGTGAAGCCAGGTAAGAAGGGAACTGTGATTTATAGCCATGAATTTACGATTATAGAATCATAGAATAATTTAGGTCGGAAAAGACCTTTAAGATGGAGTCCAACTGTAAATTTAACAGCTCTCATTTTTATTCCTCAGTAGCCCATGCACTTGAAAATTTTCCTCCTGTATCACTGAGTATTTTTGTTGACAGGGATAATACTCTGATTAAGGAAGCAGCATACTGGGTTTTCCTTCTTTTGTTCTGTCTGCACAAATGTACTACTTCTTCCCATCCAAAAACCTCTTTAGTTAGTGCTAAAATCACGTTGGGACTTTTTTTTTTAATTAAAAAAATAAATCTTGATAATGATAGCAACAGTAAACCCATGAGATTCTCTGCAAGTCTTCTGTAAATATTAGAAAAGGCAGACCTAGCTTTTTGCTTTTGTGCATAAGCCTTTTACGTTGGTCTTAAATGTTGGATTGTGTATACTTGTTGGTGTCTAGCCCTACTGATAGTGTTCCTCAAGATGCAGTTCACCATTGTACACTTCTTCAGCTTGTTTTTCCCATGTCAGCATTCTTTTGTTGAATACTATCAAATATTGGGTAACTTTTGCCCATAAAGCTTCAGAGTTCTAAGTTAAAGAAATACACAGGATGTCCATGTCTTGAAACTGCTTTCATGCCAACTGATTACTCCTGGTGTAAACTGAGGAAGGGTTATGAATTACTTGTTCAGGACAGAGCATTACTAGTGCTCCTTGTACTAAATAATATGCTGTCCAGTTAAAATGGTGAGTCCTCCAGTTTACATACAGACACTATTTTTGGTATGTGCTGTCCCAACCTTGTAGGTTCATTCTGGGAAACTGTCATCACGTCAGCAATATTGTCTGAGATGTACTTGTCCATATAAGTCTGGAGCTCTTCAGATCATTGCTGTCTTGCAGTACTGCCTATGGGATAATTATGAACTCTTTCCATACCAGGCTGGGTAATACCAGCAGTCCTGGAATTGGGGATCTAGTAACTGTTAATCCTGGAGCATCAGAGCAGGCACACCATCCCGAAGCATGCCTGTTCCTGGTGGGGAGAGGGAGGTGGTAAGAGATTCTGTACTGCCAGACATTAATTAGACTTCTGATGTTGACACCAACTAACATTTGTACACCTCGAGGGTTTGCACTGAAAAACAGAGCACTGGAAGAGGCTCCCCAGGGGGGTTGTGGAGTCTCCTTCTCTGCAGATTTTCAGAACCCACTTGGATGCATTCCTGTGCGGTGTGCGCTAGCAGGGAGATTGGACTAGATGATCTCTAGAGGTTCCTTCCAACTTCTAACGTTCTGCAATTTTGCATAAGTCCTTTTCGCCTCCTATGCCGTAAGTTTGGCTTTTTGCTTTTTTTATTGCTCGATTCCTATTGACGTTGCCGTAGCCCTTTTTCTTTCCACAGAGCTACCACCATTTAGTTACTCAGACTGCTGTTTTAATCCTGTGCATCAAAAAAAGCATTTATATTGTCATATTATTAATGAAGAGTTACTCTCTGAGTAGATTAAGTCCTGTGGTTTATTGTGTGAGCTAATACAGGAGGAGGATATAAAATCCCCTGGAAAGTCACTTGTGATCCTATACCCCTTCCATGTATGCCCAACTCTGATGGCTCCCTTTCTCCTTGACTGGTTCCAGTCCTAGCTGAGCCTTTTCCCCATTCTGGATAGCTTTCCCTTCTCAGTTTACTATTCCCATATGCATATGATCTCACAGATCAGTTAACATTATATAGCTGATAGAGTTCTGAGACGCAAAGCACATAATTTATACTTACCAGAGAAGAGTTTAATAGAATGTCTGTGAACAAACCAAACATAATTGCATTGCATCTTCTTTAAAGATCTGCAAGCAAAGTTATTACATGGATCCTTCTCTAGAATTGCATGTTCTGCTTTGTCAGGACGTTTGGAGTGGGTATGTTACTATTTCATGTCCATTCTTACCAGCTTCTGAGTCCAGTAGTATCACAAGGTTAAAAAAAAGTCATTGACACATAGAATATAAAGGATGAAGAACTGACTGCTTTGCCTCACCATAGGGAGCTGCCGTGAGTTACCTGCATGCTTATTTTCTGTATGACACTGAAACTGGATATCGCATTTGGGTTTTCGGATATAATTTCTTCCTTGTGCTAAAAACTGTCAACATCAAAATGACCCTGAAATATCCTCCTTCTACAAAAGCTGTTTGTCTTGGTTTTTTTTTTGCGGTGGTAATATTCATATTTGCCATCATGGTCTTTTATCTTCTGCCCATTGTAATATATGAGGGTGGCAAGACTCTGGAATAAATTGTCCAGAGAAGTTGTGGATGCCTCCTCCCTGGAGGTGTTCAAGGCCTTGAAGTAAAGGTTGGATGAGGCCTTGAGTAAAACCTGGTCTAGTTGAGAGGCATCCTTGCCCATGGCAGGGAGGTTGGATTAGATGATCTCTGAGGTCCCTTCCAACCAAGGCCATTCTATGATTCTATGATTCTATGATTCTATGATTCTATGATTCTATGATTCTATGATTCTATGATCTGATATAAATTCTAATGTACAGTTATGATTACTGTTTTGTCCTTAAATCACTGCAGCTGTGTATCAGATACCCACTGATTCCTGACCACCACTAATGGGCATACTCCTCATACTATGTTTTACAGATTTTCTCACGTTGTTTTTGAGAAAGGGGCTTTCTCAAGACTTAATCATAACCCTATCCTATCCTTGCATAGCCTGCATTACAAATTTACCAGCATTCTTTGCCTTGCCTTTGAGCTGTAGGGGCATAAAGGCTTTCAAGATTTTCTTTTTCCACCTGTAGGATTTCTTAAGTTATTAGTGATATTCCTTCTCCTATAGTAGTCTTCCAGTTACTCAGAAAACTTCCTTACCAATGAAGGCTTAACTGTAAAAAGGGAGATGCCTGAGGCTTTGTTCAGCATTTCTGTAATGCAGCTTCTGGGAGGAGAGATGATGAAAGCACAGCCATGCTGGGTCTGTCTTGCTCAATATACTCATCATGTCAAGGAACTCACTGTTAACCTCTGCCGGGCTCTGTCAGGCTGGACATCCACAGCACCATGAGAAGGAAACTTGACTGGGGGAATGCCAACAGTGGGGTAAGACCTCTTTCTGCTCCCTTTTACTGTCCTGTCTCCAGACAGAGAGGGGCCAGGTGGCACCTGCTCATTTCTTATGTGTCTGTGGGAAATGGTGCTCCCCTTTAGCCTTCTGTACATTTTTTGAACCTCTTGACCCTCAAGCCTTTCTCTTTTTCTATTCATTGTGATATGCAGTCATTTTCTTGGTTTCCCCTCTGATGCCTGTCCCGGGTAGGACAGTGGTCTAAGAAAGGATAAATTGAGAGTGAGCATTTAATCCCAAGGTTTTCAATGACTGCCTTTCTAGGCATGGATTCTAGTATTCAGTCTGACTTTTTTATTTGACTAGAGGTAGCTCATCGAAGTTCTGGCTTTTAACACCACAGTCAACATTATTTTCATGCAAACTGATAACACAAAGCTGCGAAAAGTGCATATGCCATGTTTGGAACACTGAACTTAAGTACCTCAGACATAGAGGTAGAAGGAAATCGCTCAAAACAAGGTATGATTTAGGCTGAAGATACAGGAAATGCACTAGATAATCTTCCCCCACCATTTCAGGTTTGTAAAATAAGTATTGGCATCTGCACGCGAAAGTGGTTGGGGCTTTAGGAATGCCAAAGAGCATGTAGCTATTTGACAGAACTACAACCAATTCTACACTTGGTTTTGCCTACAGATTATGAGAAAGTGTTGAGAGCTGTTCTCAGCTTTGAGTGGCTCACCGTTTTGGTAGCCTGAATTCAGAATATACACACCTATCTATGGAGTTTATTTCCTATGGGAACTGAATGTGTTTTGAGTAGCTGAAAAGACTTCAAAAGAAGTTGTTCAAGAGAATTGGTGCTTTTGGCAGACTGCAATTCTCTTACCTTTTGGTGTACCCGGGCTGGCTGGTTAACTTCCGACCTTTGGGGGAAAACCAGCTGAATCTGTTTCTGGTCTTGGTGTTTCCTCATGGGGAAATCTGCATGATTGAATTATATTTAGTACGGAAGAAAGCTAAATGGCTTGTCTTTAGAGTTGTTTTATATCACTTATTTTTTTCCTCCTGTACAAGTTGAATGTGTTATGCTCTAGGCAGCGCTCAGCTGAGCTGAGTCTTCTCAGAACAAGCTGTACGTAGCAGCTGGAGCTTTGCACACAGAAAGTGGGTGTGTTACATTTATACTGTAAAATACACCAGAACTTAATTTCAGGGTAGCTTTCGTCATTACTAAAGCCAGAGGAAAAGCTGAAATTTGCCTTTTGTCTACAGCTGTTTTGTAGAATTTCAATTAATCTTCAAAGCCTAGTAGTTGGTCTAGTTTCGTTAGGAAGTCTTGAAATTGAACTTCAAAGGATAATTCCTATTTAGAGATAAAGCTAATCATAACTTTTTCTGCTAGAAGTTGAAGATTTGAATTTTGGATTGTTTTTTGGCTTTGTTCTGAACACAAACTCTTATAATATCAGGAAAGATTGAGGAAAAGGTGCTCTTGATGTATGAAGTCTTGTCTTGTTCTGCTTTTTCTCATCATGCTTCTTAGTAGTGCTTGTTTTCTTGTGGACCGTAAGAAATACGAACCACAGGCAGAATATATTTTTTTATCAAAGTTTTTGGTAAACTAACAAACTTTTGGGAACTAGGCAAGGCTGTCTTGTTGCTCCTTTGTCTTTCCATGACACATATTTTGTACTTACTGTGGTTGAACAATTAGACTGTAATACGTCAAGAAAAATATGTAGTAGGACCTTTAGACAGTGACATGAAAAATGATTTAATTTGCTAGTAATTTATTTAAATTGCTATAAAGGACATCCTCTGTGGAGGAGAACTCACTGCATCATCTGCTGACTTTTATTATACACATCTCAAGGTGAAAGTGCCAGATTTCAGGTCTACTCTGTGACCTGCCCTAAGGAATATGTAGTGGAAATCTGAACTTCAAGCCGACTTAGTGTTAGCTAAGATCTGAGAGTAGAAACATCTCATATTCCCACGAAGCACTGGGACCTAGCAGGAAACAAGGGACAAAACTCCCAGGTTTCTTACAGGCTAGCAGTGATACCTTTTGTTTGTTTGTTTGTTTGGTTTTTAATAAGAAGCGCATAAATAATTTTTTTTTAAAAGCCTTGATCTTGCATAGCTGCTTTACTCTTAAACTCTGAATCTTTAACAGTAGTTTATGTCCAAAACTCCTAAAAGAAGATACAGCTGAAGATCCTTAGGGCCCAGGGGCCCTATAGCACAGTCTTTCAGATGATGCATTTTCCAAAGATTTGAACTTTTCGTGCAAGGCACCTATCACTGCTGGGGCGGAGTTTAGCACCAGGAGTGAAGCCAGGTATTCGTAACTGACCATAGTGGAGATCTTTGTTAACTACAGAACAGTTTTGTTTTAGGGTTTCAGCAGGTTGTGATCAGCACCTTGTATTGCATTTGGAAGAGAAGAGGAAACTGGTCTAAAGTCTTTGTTGCATTTCACTGAGCTCATGGTTTCAGTAGCTGTGCAAACATCAATCTTCCTTTTCTCAACATGTTCTGATTTGACTATATGGTATTACGTGTAACCTAATGTTTTTGTGTTGCCCCGCTCCCCTGGGACTGAGATAAGGTTTACTGCTGGTAATGTCTAGTGTGTTAATTGTCATGTTCTATCTTGACTACTTTTAAAAATGGGACTGCTTAATTGACTTTTCAGGAATAGTTGCTCTTTTAAAGAGTTCGCTTTGTTCTGTCAGCAAGCGTCATTGCTACTTTATGCTGGTTTTTTTCAGAATTTCTGATCCAGGTGCTTGAACTTCCCAAACAATTCTGTAATTTACTCTATGTGGATTTTAATCTTTGTCCCGGACACACTGACTACCCATAAAAATCGTTTGGAACAGGAATTTCCCCTTTTAACTCACTAGCAAAAAATTATGTCAAAAAGTTAATGTAACTGTCTGCTGCGCTCCCATGGGTGGCTGAGATGGTCTACAGTCACACATGCCATCTTATTGTTCTCCTCCTAAAAAATGTTACCAAAGAAAATTGGTTTTAGATGACTGTTTACATGACAGTTCTGCCTGCAGAAGAGATATTTAAACGGGAGACTCTGGTCTTGATCTGGATCATGACTAAACTTTGTCTGGGTGCCAAACCAAGATCCCAGACATCTGCTGTCTCCTGAGGCCGTGCATGAGATCACTTGCTTCTATGCCCAGGGTCTCTGGGGTGGGTAACTGCAGCAAGCCACCCCCAGCATTGGCGCAGGGGGCAACACATGGCTTTCATTTCTAACTCTTGAGGGTTAACGTTTTAAAGTCTTCCCCCCCTCCCTTCACCATGAAGAGTGCAGGGGGTTTTCTTCACAAAAACCAGCGGCAGCGGTTTGGCAAAATGACGCCAGGAGCTGGGCATTTCGGCAAAACAGCAGAGTATTGTTCCCGTGGAGAAGGAGCTGCTGGTGCTGGGTCAGTTGCAAAGGTTGGGGTGGGATGTGGACACCATGCCTTCCTTGACATGCAAGTCTCCATTATTTGTGGTAGTGTGCAGAATTTTTATTCTTTAATGCCCACTCTGGTAGGTCTCGCGCATTCATAAGTCTTGGCTCACCCAGGCTTAACTGTGACTCGCCCGTCACAAGCCATCTCCTGACATGCTGTTACCGAGTCATCTCTGAATCCTCCATGTGGTCTCATCTATGTTTTATTTCACATTTTGGCCTGGTCTGGTGCAGTTACCCAAATGCCACATGTTTGACACTTCCAAAGGCTGATTGTGTGGTAGTTTGAGGGCAGTAAGATTGATAAATTTACTCCCTACCCTTATAATCACTACATATGGTCTCTCCAAAGACTTCCTCCTTGAGCATCAGAAGACCTTTTCCTTACATTTTCAGTCGATGGCTTCTTTGAACCTCTCCCAGATGTGCCATCCATCCAAATAACGTAGGGCTGGCTAGTTTTAAAGCTTCTTAAGACACGAAAGAATCCCTATATTATTGAGTTACGAACAGAACTTCTCTCATGAAAAATTCCTTCCCTGCCGTCTTAGGGTTAATCGTTGCATTTGAGTTGTAGAGCACAAGAGATCTTGTTTTGGTATTTATAGCAAAAAAGAAAACAGGAAGAAAAAATGCTGTGTGTGTTGGTGCCCCCTTGGTTTCAGTTTGATGCTGTGTTGGTGTGGGACACAGCCCAGCCCTGCATTAACTGGGCAGGCGGTTGTTTTCTTTACTCTTTTTCATTTGCTGCCTTTTCACAATCACTGCACATTAATAGATTTTAAAGATCATTCTGAGCAGTGTGCCAGGGTGTTGAAACAACTCCCCATGCCTATTCCACCAGTCAATCCTGTGTATGTCTTACCTATATTTGCTGTCAAACTTGTAGCTCCGATTTTCTCTATCCTACCGATGCATCTGAACCTTGCTGCCTCTGCTCATTCCTGTCGTCACGTCAAATGCTGTGCAGCTCCTTTTCACTTCTAACCTTACTGAATCAGCATGGAGAGCTGTATTCTGTGTCTACATGGATGTCTATCTATCTATCTATCTATCTACAAGTATATTATGTATCTACAAGTATATGTACAGTACATATATTGAAAGTAGTGGGATGGTTACTGTTGGATTCAGCATGTAAAAATCCTGCTTTTTTCCTGAACTGAAGTGCTGATAATGCCCAGGCCTCCTAAAATTACCCACTTGAAGGTTATCAGCACTCGCATTTCAGGTAGGTGCTCTGATTGAGCCCGAATGCATGCTGTTCGGCTGCTGTTAGCCTTGGCACAGTGCTCCTGTCTTGAAATAATTTTACTTTTACACTAAACTGTTAATTTTGTCTGTGTGCCTGCTTGTTTTCTTTTGTTGTTTTTTTGTTGTTGTTGTTGTTTTTTGTTTGGTTGGTTTGTGTTTGTGGTTTTTTTTCTGGTGCTGCAATCTACTGAAGGGTGCCTGAACCAGGAAATCAGAATGATTTGGGAATTTTATTCCCAGTTCTAGCGCTGATTTCAAGTGTGACCTTGGGCAAATGACTGCTGGTCTGCTTTTCCTTATGTTTGCTGGAGGCAATGATATTCATTTATGCATCTCCTGGAGCTGCTCAGCTGTGGTATGAATACACAGGGTGGATGGACCCAAAGGACCTGCAGTAACTAGCTGCAGTGGGTATCGTGGAGTACTTCTTAATCACTTTCTGTATATTTTTATTGTCCCCCTCCCAGGCCAGATGGATTTGAAATTTATAGTTCTGAGAAACTGGATTCCTTTGTTCATACTGTATGGCTTCTCCTTTTCCTTTTTTTTTTTTTTTTTTGGTGTGGGGTTATCTAATTGAATAAAGGATTCAATCAGCTGGAATGTGCACACTGGAAAGTGACAGACAGCAGAGCCTTCCAGGGGAGACCAGGCACATGAGTCGGCTTTAGGAGAGAGAAAGAATGAAGCAAAATAAAATAATGAGGTAAAATAAAAGATGCCTAATGCACTTAACATACTGTACACAAAATAATAGTCTGCAGTCTTTCTTCATCATACTAGAGTGTGATGGTGTTTCAGACCTCTTTACTTCTTTACTCTGGCTGAGGTTTAAAGCTCTATGACAGGTGACGGGTTTGATGGCATCTGCTTTTCTCAGATTAAAAATGAATAAGTATATCCACCTGCCACTCCTTTCTTTTGAGGCCTGCAAAGGGTTAAGGACTGCTGAATGCAGACATATATGGTGCTGTATTGATATTATGTACTTTGTAATAGAAAACAGAACTATCCAGGTCAAATATCAATGACATTCTATAAGCCTTTCTAGGAAAATATAATTAAAACCATTCAAAGCTGTTTCCCATAACTGAATTTACTGTGTCTTATTGACTTCAGTCCCACATCTACAATGTGATATTATTATTGACTTTTAGAGCTCTGCCTATTTTAAAAAGAAAGAAAACACAAAATCAGGTGGCGGCATTCATTTTATTAGAAATCTTGCCCTCCTTTTCTCCCTGAAGCAGGGATCCTCTTGAATTGTCTGAACAACAAAATGGTGGCGTAGCCCTTCAGCTGGTTTCAGTTGCCACAGCCCCACCGAAAGCAGCTAGAGCAGTGGGCCATCCACAGAGAACCTGTCCCACCTTCAGTTCAGCAGCTTAGTGCTTTGCACCCAAGGTTACGAGTTACAGCACTACCTCTGGTTTTATTATCAAGCTGTGTTGACTTGTTTTCATACTGAATATCGTGGATAGGATTTAGAGTAGGAAGTTGACTGAATTGTTTAAATATTTCAGACAGAATGAGTTTGCTTTTCTAATTCTGTCCCTCCATCTCCTCAGAACAAATATTTTGTCATATCATCCATATTTAAATCAGGAATATATTCCTCCAAGCATATAATTCTCTTGCTAAATATGTTTTGTATATTTAGTAAGTTCTTAAAAACCTATTTGCTAGCACAGCCCCCTAAAAAAAAGTGTGTCATAATCTCAAAAACTGAATGTTTATATATAAAATAACTGATACTATACCATATCTATTAATTATTTTTATTCACAGACTTGTACCAAATATTAAGTATGTCTGTATTTTTCACAGAAATCTGCTAGTGAAATATTTTTAAGTTATAAATATTAATAGTACGGAACTGTTTCTGCAAATATTGCCAGAGCCTAAGAAAAATCTTTTCTGAGAATACTTTTGTTATTATTATTGGCTGTGGGTAGCTTAGCACTTCATGGTTATCACACAATCTGTGATCAATATTTAAGATTTTCGAAGATGTCACAGGTATGCAGATGTCTAAAATAGGTGTGTATACATGCCCACCTATACATATGTATATATATGTGTATATGTGTATATATATAGATAGATAAAGAAGAAATAGGTGTAGAACCTTACAAGGAGTTTAAATGTTTTATTTCCATAAAATTCAGTGTGCTTATATAACATTGATCTGCTTTTTCCTGAAATCCGAAGATGGTAAGGATTGCACTGTAGAAGAGAGGGAAGAATTCAGACCATTTCCTTTCTGCTTTAATTGCACTATACTGAGTATGTTTGTGGCTCAAATAGAGTACCTAGATTTAACATGAACTTCCTTATAAACATTCAGACATGGATATTTATTGGTTGTGACAGCCTAGAATATTTTTTAGTTCACTAATGTTTTACGTGCTTTTTTTTTCTGTAGTTGGGGCTTAATTGTTAAAATAAGGAGTACCCCCTTATGTCCCAAGGCAGACAGTGGTAGCACTGAAAAAATAGTGGTAAATGTACTCTGAAAGAGCTAAGATAAAAGAAAATAATTCTCAAAGTATGGAGAGCTGAACAGGAATATTGTGTATAGAACAAAAAATGAAAATATTTTTTTCCTTCAGTAAGTACCTTTTTACCCCATTATAACTTAATAGATTGCATGTGACATTAGTAGTCACAAAGACTTCTTTATGAACCATATTTATATTCCTTATACTGTCAAAATTGCTATAATTCTGTGGCTGAATTTAAAAAATTACCTCCTAAAGATGATATGAGCTACTGTACTGGTTCGTATTTGATCTGAATACTCAACTAGGAATTCATTTGGCTGAATAGTAATTTATTTTTCAAGTAATTTTAAGCCACCTGCACGTTGTAGGCTGGTCTGAGCCCCAATTTTTGTATTTAACTCCTTGAAAAAAATCTCAATATTTTAGTTAGAAATGCAGAATATTTTACATTCTAGGTATTTGTTTAATATTGTAATAGCTGCATGCTTTTATGTCTATTTTCTCGTGGTTTAAGAAACTACATAAGTATGGAAAAGGGAACAGGAATAAATAATTTAAAAATTTGTAGGGCTCTTGTCATTTTCATTAGTTCATGTCATTTGCAGTTTCTTCATGTCTAACTTAAAAATGGCTCTATATTCTGGTTTTGCATTGATGTATGTCTTCTTTAAATATAAAGGTGGTGGTGATGGTGGTGGTGGTAAAATATTTGCTAAAAGGAATGTATGGGGGATTTTAATGGGTTGTCCTGCTCTCTTACCCTAAACCAAAACTGCTTACAAACACTCAAGAACAAGGACGCAGACTGGGCAGTGGTATAATTTTTCACTCACGCAATTCCCTCTTTTCCAAATATGATAGTGCTGTGCCATTTCAGGAAGGAATATTGATTATAAGATTAAAATACCATTAAATGTTCTTTGTTAAAACTTCACTGTTTTAGCATACAGGTGGCAGTAGGAAGATTAAACCAAGCAGCTGAATATTACTAAAAGACAATAGGAGAAACAATCTGATCCTGACCTGCATCGCTTGTTTTCACTGCAACTTCTTCCCGACCCCCCATTTTCCACATAACCCATGAATACTTGGAAAAAAAACATTGTTAAGTCAAATTTTTACACGCATCTATAAATTTGGCAGAGTCAATTACTTGCCTGGGCCTGCCACTTTTATATTTTTAACTCTGTTCTTACTTGCTGTGTCAGAAGCATCACTGCAATATGCAGAGAAACTGTAATTGCAGTACCATATGCAGTAGCATATTTCCAGCTGCAAATTAATTATTCCCTTTATCTTTAGGAGTATTGTGGAACGCTATGATTTTATGGTTATTATCAGGCCTCTTGAGGTAGTTAGAATATTGTGTAATACTTTTATGAGTTCAGAGACCAGACTTTACTGTACAAGAGTGGTTAACACATATGGATACACCCCCAAAGTTTCCAGTAACAATTACATTCCAAGAAAGGTGCTAAATATATTGCTACCAAGAATCTTCTGGTTTTTCCCTCCCTGAATCTTTGATGTCATTTGGGAGTGCCAAGAATTTTCACTTCACCTAGTTAAAACATTTAAGCGTCAATATAAAAATTTGCTTTAGATTTTTATTCTACCCAGGAAGCTTGATCCTGTGGCTATCGCCTGACAAAAATTCCCACTGTATCAAATGCAAGTCTTCTCTGTGTCAGGGCTGCAGGAGCAGGGCTGGCGTTAACGTCAGCCCTTCGTGGTGAAGCTGTTCTGAGCCCATGCGAGGCTGCTGGTGTTACTCTGGCTGAAAAACCTCACTGCGAAGGCACAAGCCCTTGAAAATAAAGTTTGCGAGATCACTTGTTTACATGTTATAATTCAGAGATGTAAACTGGTTGGTCGTGTCATGGCCAGTGTTTGTTTTAATTTAGATATGTGTTAACCTTTTAAGTTTTTTTGGGGGGTGGGAAGCAAGTTCTTAATGTATTTTTAAAAAAAAAACAAAGCAAAAGCTGTAAATGGATTTGAGATTATAACATACTTCTTTAGGGCTGAATTATACTTACTACACAGTTTCTACCCACGATTACTTTGCAAAGAAAGAGCAGATGATAATTGGGGTAGTTTGCAGGCAATAACAACCTGCATTTTCTCACAGGAACCTTAGTAACAGTGTGACATAACAAAGGTAAAAGCAAATTGAATTAGAAAAACAGCAAACATTGTGTTTTATAACCCAAAATAAAATTCTTCAGCAGCAACTAGTCCTGTAATGTAATCCAATCTGTTTTAATACTGAGATTTTTCCAAGAAAGCAGGAAACAGTAAAGGGTAAGGCTTTCAAACCTCTGCTGTTTCGTTTACAGATCCCTTGTGTTAATTTAATGCTTCTAGGGAACTGGGGCTCTTTCTTTTTTCTCAGAATCCCTTCTCTAGGAAATACTGAGTGGTGTGGCGCTGAGAAGCAGTCATGGTTTACAACAGATAAGCCAAAGGATCTGGCTTCAAATTCCACACTTCTCTGAGAAAACAAAACACGCCAATGCATGCTTTGCTCTAAAGCGATGATTTCTTGCTAACAGGCTACAGAAAATTTACCTTAGAAGGAGCTCAGCAGGCAACCTTCAGGGCCTTGACTCTCCTCCCCTTCTCCCGTCCCTCCAGTGCATGCACCAGCTTCTACCAGTTCCGTGCAGTCAGGTTTTTTAAGCACAAAAGATAAATATTTACAACTATTACTTTTGGAGCATTACCCTGAAAGTTTTACTGGCACAAAATCCGCACTCCTGCTGGGATGGCCGTGCCAGCTGCAATCCCGGCAGATGCGACGTCCGCCCCTTCCCAAACCTTGCCAGTGCCTTTTCCTCGTGCTTGAAACACTCCCTCCCTCCCCCCAAACCAGAGACACCCACCTGGACAACTGGATTTTGTGTCTGAAACGGATTTTGTCTGGAGAAAAGTTGGAAGGAGTTGCTTGCAGAAACCCAGCCTGGCTGATGTCAGCTGCGTGCTTCTTAGCAGCCCTGCTGCCGCGGCTTGAGGAGATGCCTGGGCAATGCATGTTTTGGCTTCTTGCTGTTTCTTTTCCTCATTTTGCTGGTGCAAAAAAAAAAAAAAAAAAGAGTTCACAGTGTGATTTCTGAAATTACAACGTCCCTGGCTTCTGGGGTTTTGTTGGCAGTGAGAGTCTGGGGTGTAAGTTGTGAGGTTTGGGCAGAGGGGGCTGCGGGGTGCCCCTGATGGGGGTGTCGGTGAGATGGCGGCCGCTGGTCCCTGAGCAGGCCCATCCCTGAGCAGGCCCCACCGCCTGGCCCACACGTGCTGGGGGAGGAGCGGGAGACATCTGGAAGGGGACATGACTGGGGACACAGCTGGGGACCCACTCCTGGTTGTTGGAGGGTCAGGGGAGAGCAAGGTGGGTGGAGGAGAAGGAAGAAGGGAAGCACAGCTGCCTGACCACAGCTGACTGTGCTGCCGACCCTCCTGCGGACCGAGCATGGCATGTGGGGAAAACAAGGGAAACTGAGGCTAAGAAGGGGGAGAAGTTCATGTCTGGGTTTTGGTGTTTTTTTTTCTTTCCCCTCAGCATCTGAATCAGTAATTAAAACTTTGTATTAATTGGCAATGAAGTGAATTAAGTAAAACTCGCAGAGTTGAAACTCTTTTGCCACAAGAGGAAGGGAAAAACAAAAATTAACAGCATGCTGTATAACCAGAAGCCTCTTCTGTCTTTGGCTGTAGTTTTGCTGGCACTGGAGGAGATTTTCAGGAACTTTGTTCTTGTTGCGGTACAGAACATCCCTGATAGACTGATACTTTTCCTCTGGTCATTGATTTTTTTCAGTACTGTGTAAAGGCAGCGAGAATGTCAAAGGCTGAGCTGTATCCTCTCCCAGTCCCTGGGTAGACCAAAAGGATCTCAGTTTAATGTGATGGGAGCAGAGCTTTGATGCATACTCAGTGTCATACGTCCTTGGTCCCAGCGCCACCCCTGGTGCCATACAGCTTATGAAAGAAAATTTAGCAAACAATTGCAGGTGTGTTGCTGAGAATGCTGTTGCCAAGCCAGGGCTGGTGCAGCTCCCCTAGAGTCACGCTCACGGTTTATGCATATGGCTGTGATGGGATGTTGTGGCGCTTGAGAGATTTCCCAAGACCAAGGAAATACCTTAGGAATCCTTTTGAGGGACAGCTGTTACTACCATATAAGCAGAAGGAGACAAATCTTATGCTGCGGTAGATAAAGTACCATCCTGACTTTCTTCCTAAGCCTTCTCTTAGAGAAGAGCTCTGCTTCTGTTTCATAAGCAGGTTCAGTTTACGCTTGCAGTGTGCATTAGATGGGCTCTTACTGAGGAGTGCTGGGACACAAAAAAGGAACCAGGAAGTTCTGATTTTAGAGTGTATTAATATGCTGAATACTGTGGTGCTCAGATTTGTAGAAATTTTAGAGCTTGTTTTTTTTTTCCTTTTGCAAATGTACTTGAGTCCTGCGATGAATTATTGATAATGTGAAAATGTTGCCCCAACCAATTATGGAAACAAACTTTGAAAACCAAATTGACTACTCTGTCAAAAACTGGAAAAATAAATTTCCTTTCCTGTCCCTGTCGTTTCCAGATTTTTCTTTTGCTTTGTCATCCTGGTGTGTCAACTGCTCAGGGCTGGAAGTGTTGTACAAAGTATCACTGATGTCTTCTAATCCACCTGTTCACTCTTTGAAACATCATATTGCGTGTGTATTTTTTGCATGAACAGATTTTGAGAAAACGTGAACATAAAAATAATCTAAGGATGGCCATATGAAGCCAGACCAAGGTCCATCTGTCTCAGCAACCTGCTTCCAATTAAGATAGTAGCCCAGAGGCCGAGGGAAAGCTCAAAGAACAGGACCTGCCTGTAGCAATAGGTACCCGGCCATGCTCTTCCTGCAGGCTGAGGCTTGGAGGCTTCATAAGCTACAATTTGTATAGCCCTTCATGGATTTTTCTCTCCCTTAATATGAGAATGCACTTGTCGAAATCATGAGATGGTGAGAAATTTAACTTTTGATGTACTCTGAGCCTTTTTGTTTGCATTTGATGCATTTCTGTTCCCCAAACATGGTTGACTTGGAGGAGAGGAAGCAGCATGCCGTCTCTAAGGATGTGGCCGGTGATGACCGTGTAGTAACAACATCTACCTTCAAGCACAAAGTCAAGTCCCAGTTCTACAAATCGATACATGCAGGAAGACCTTTTTCTCTTTGGCCTTCCTTTTCATTCTCTTCGGCTCTTCCTATGCTTTTAGGATTGGCTGTTTTGGTCTGACAAATGTTTCTGATAAAGAATAACAGCACCCAACTGCCTGAGGATGTCAGTTTGGTGGTGTTCACATGTAGCCTTGCACAAGGACTTGAAGCATTTCCTTTTGTCAGTGTGTGATGCACGACAAACCAGTTTCACTCGTGGAAGGGCAGCGTCTGTCTGTCTGTCTCTCCTGTATAAAATAGTCCAGAGCAGTATTACTGATTGGCTGCCTTCCAGCTGGCGCAACTTTCATCATTGATTAATTTTTGTCTGCATAGGATTAATCTGCACCATTTGTGTAGTCGTTCAGCAATAATGTGAAATAATATGTGCCGCGATGTGGAAGTTGCTTAACGTGGGCTGTCTTCCAGATCTATCGAAAGAGCCGCTCCGTGTACTCTGCCGCTTCATCTCTTCGCTGAATTTCTTGGCAGTCGGAAGGAAGATAATAAAACTGTGGTCTCTGCATGCCAGACAGATAGAATTTGTCCTGCGTCATATTAAATAGTGCTTATTAATTCATAGCTGCTGGGTTTTTTTTTTAAATTAAGGAGGAATTTTGTAGTTGTTTCATTCACAGAATGGGTTTATGTGTTGCCCTATAGGATGTAAGAATGATAATAATCAGCAAGAAAATTATGAAAGACTGCTGATTACAAAATGTGCATTAAAACAGGTCAACTTTTTTGCAAATACGGTAATCCTTGTTTTCACAAAAGCTTCTTCAGGCATGTAGAGGGGTTTTCTGTTCAGAGAGAGGTCCTTGGTTTTTATCCCTTTTCCTTTCATTGTATTGTTGAGAGATACTGAGGTTGAATAAAACTAGCATTTTCAGAGAGACACTCTAAAATGTGGAGCATATTCTGCAAAGAGATATTAAAGATTAAATTAAAATGTACATTTTATTTTTACTTAAATATTAACAGTATGACTGAGATTGACCTTTGAACTTGAAAACTGGGGGGCATTAATATGGTTGTTTGTGGCTGATCATGTGAAGTGTAGTTATTATAGAATCCTAGAATCATAGAATATGTTGGGCTGGAAGGGACCTTTAAAGGTCATCTAGTCCAATAATTACATTGCCTTTCATTTGCATAGAATTTATTTACAGGCTGGAGCTTTGATCTTTCAGGTTGATGTAGACCTGATTAGAGTTGATATGTTGCCATGGTTGGGTTCTAGGTTGTTGGACGACTTGACTTGTAGAAGCACAGCCCAGTCGGTCGCCAGAAGCTGGCACAGTGGGAAGAAGCCGGCAGAGCCAAAGTCCCCCTGCGTGATCGACTCGCTGGTCACAGTCATGTGAGAAACATAAAATGAGAACCAGTTCCGTTGTTCTCGGCAGTCAGTATCTCCATGTGTGGAGGTCTTCATGTGTAGAGCACAGGACAAAAAAGACATTTTTCTTACTTTCACAGCTAACAAATGGAGCAGAAAGTTTCCCTAAAGTTTATGGCAGGTTCAGGAACTGAACTGTTCAGTCCCAGTCCACTGTCCTAACTACAGGTGTTTTTTCCTGTCATCAATTAAATGGAATAATTTGAAAACTTTCAAGGCTACTTTTTCAGGGATACCTCAGAGCTGATGATGCTCATCTGTCTTAACCTGTAAGTGTTTTAATGTCTGGTATATTTTACTTAAAAATTTGCAGGAATTTAACTTCTGAGATTAAAGTCTCCTACTGTCTCACTATCGAATTCTTCCATAGTCCCAAAAGGGGAGAGAAATTGCAGTTTCCCTTGTAGAGAATTACTTGAGATAGTATTTGAAAACCATCAGTGTGTATGTTTTCTAGAAAACCTAGTAAAATAATTCTTTAAATTATGGAAAGATTGCAACCCTATATTAGCTGTAAATATATTTTTTTTTTTTCGCCCTAGCATTCTTGCTCCCTTCCTTGTAAATTCAGGGCCTTAATTCTGCTCTGGAAATTAAGTGGCAGAGAGATGAATGTGTTAAAAGAGGAGAAATTTTTCAGCAGTACAGTTATACATGTCTGAACATCAGATTTCAGTGAGCATGAAAAATAGGTATCAGATTATTTGCATTGAATTTTCGCTTGGCATCTGGAATTGGATTTGGGGAATTTTACCAAAATACATAACTCCAGAATGCATGAACTTTGAGCTATTTCAGTAATTCCTCATTTTATAGTTATTGCTGCTCTTAATGAATTTGCTGCCACTTATTTTAATGGCTTTCAGTGTGCTGGCTAGGATTCCAGGATACTTATTGTTTGTACATCATAAAAACACCATGCTGTCTTTCAACAGAAAGGTTTTCCTTTTAACAATCCTTTTAAGTACATTTCATGAAATAACAAAGACAACCATTAAAAGACAGCATTGAATAACTTCTGCCAAGTTTCAGCGAACAAATTTTTATTTAAATTAGGAATGGAAAAGATTTCCTGAAACTAGCATTCGTTCTCGTACTGTTAGAGGCAACCTCCTCATGTTATGCCATTTGCAAAGTGATCAAAATCCCGTTAAGTTCTTTGTCTTCACTACTGTCATTAAAAATACGTTCCAAAACCTCAGTGCGGTCAGGCTAGAAGCCGCCTTCTAACTTCAGCCTGAATTTCATTGTGACCCGTTTATATCCCCTTGTTCTTGAGTTAACATTGTCATTTTTCTTAAATAGCTCTTTTACTTCCTCTGCGATGTATTCGTAGAAACAAATCTTGTAGCCCTCTCAGCCTACGTCTTCCGAGGCTAATCAAGCCGAGCTTCTCAGGTCCTCTTCTTGTCTAGGAGAGCTTGTCTGTTCTCTTGACCTCCCCAATAACCGATGTGAGACAACTTCCCCTCAAAATGGGTAGTGACAAACTTTGCTTGGTGCTCCGGATGAGATCTTGCTTTGTAGAGCAAGAGCACTGCAGTGATCTCACCTAGCAGAAGCACATCTGATACACTTTAGCGGTGTCTTTGTCTTTTATGATAGGAGGATGGCTTTCTGTGTGATTTTATGGGTTTATCTTCTTTGACATTTCCAGCAGATGAGTTTCCAGTTTATAGCAGACATTTTGCTTTCAATCCTTTTGTTCATGATCTTCTTTTTTCAATGGCATTTCTATCGCAGTGCTTCAGGAGCTCATGCAGCTCTGTTTGATATCTCCTCAGGCCAGGCAATTATTTGATAAACCGGTTTCTTTGAGTTTATCAAACTTGACCCTTTGAAGTCCCAACTTTTATTATAGGCATTTTGCTTATCTCTCTGTTTAGCTTAAACAAAAGCAAATAATGGTCTCACAACTCATGATTATTTTTGTAATCCAGTTATATTACAGATATCTTTGCTGCTCCCAAAATTAACCCTAAGAATATCCACAGACCCTCTTGTATAACCTGTGTTTGGTAAAGAGATACACAGCATCTCACATTCAGAAATAGCCGGGCTGCTACTGTTACTAGATCCATTTGTTCTGCCATCTGTATCTCCTAACTTAAAATTTTGTTTTCTACTAGGAATTTTGTCTTTTGAGTGTCAGGTAAAAAATTATTTGTAGAAAAATGGAAGAAATCTGCTGCAAAGGAACTGAGAGTCTACTTCAGAGGGTCTTTCTCTTAAATGGATTTTGTGTTCTTGATGCTGTTCTTTCTTATCACGTTGCCATTGATATTATTCATGTTAAGTGCTTGTCCATCTTTTTTACTTGTGTTTTTACCTTTCCTGAACATGGTCATGTTCATGTTTTGAGTCCTGATTGCATTTTCTGTTATTCCTGCAACGTATTGTTTCATATTTTGCACTAGCGATTAAAATTCCACGTTTTCTTTTGTGGTCTGTGGCCTAAGTATTAGTACACAAACATTTTACTTGTTTCTCACTAACCACATCCATTTCCCTTACTGGATTAGGCATAATCCTGTGTTTCCTCTCAATTACTGCATTCTGCAGTACTGAATCTGTTTTCTTTCTCATTTTTAACTCACTGGCATTCCATTGCCCATTGCCATATCTTTTAAGTGCAAGATTTTTCCGGATTGTTTTTAAACCTAACTCCATATCATATATCCATTTGATACGCTGTTCTTATTTGTAGATCCTGTCAGATGACGGGTTTGTAGCTCTTGTTAAGGATAGTGTCCCGTCATGTGGATCTTCTTCCCCTGCCTGGTATTGGTACGAATCTGACTCCTTTCTCTTCCATCCTTCCTCCTGTCCGTGGAGCATCCTGCTTGCTGTGTTAGCCGTGGTCTCCAGTACCTTGTCAGGATCTAGTCTCTTGATGTTTCTGTTCTTTTCTCCTCCTGTAATGCTATTTTCTTCATGTTCCCTTTCCCTCCACTGCTCGTCTCATTTTTCTGCTTACACAACCACCCTTATCTAGGGGATTTTTGTTTTGTTTTCTTTTGACAAATCTATGCCAAGTCCCTGCCGTGTTATTGAGCTGGATTGATTGTCTCCGTCCGTAAAAAAGCATCTGGCAAATACCCCATCAAGGATGTGGGACACCTCACTTTCTATACCCAGTCCTCTCTGTTGTCTTTGTAATTTTTTGGGTCTGCCCCCACCGCTGCTGCCGTAGTCACCGTCATTGTTTTCTCATCCTTGCCCTGAACTTGTAGCAACAAAACCAATGAGAAAACCCTTCCCCTTCCAAGCTGCTGAACAGCCCGCCCGCCTTCCTGCTCTCCGCGCCTGGCTCCAAGGCTGCTGGATCTGGTCCACAGTTACTGGCCTCTTTCTCGAGAAAATACGTCCCGAAATCGGTTGGTGAATTGCTTAATAGAAAGACATCGAGGAGTTGTGCACAGCGTAGTAAAAGTTGATGAATTTAATATTGCCTGTTATTGTATTAAAGGAACATCTGACTACAATGCATACCAAAAGAACAGCATAGCAGCATTGCAGGAAAATGTTTTGATGTTTGGCTCTCTGCTATTAACAGAGAATTTTTAAAGCTGCAATTTCAAATAATGTTTTCTTTTTCTGAAAAATGAAGATGCTTCTATAAATTAACTTCTTCTGGTTGAAGCTGTCAAAAAGTCTAAGTAACAGACAAAAGCAGCGTATTTCTTTCATGTGGCTGATTCACGGAAGATAAATTCTCATTGTATGACTGAGCCTGAAAAAAGAGGAGGCAACGTTCAGAATGATTTCTTATCATTCATACAAATCTTTTACAGTAATTGGGAAATTATTAAAGCATGCTTGTTGGTGAAATCACAGTCAGAGCTTCATATTTTTATTATTTCGCAAGCCTGACAATTTTTTTTTTTAACTGTAGAACAGCATAGTTTAAAGCTTTTGGAAAATTAGTGGATGCTCCTCCCTCTCTAGCAAAACCTATGTTACAAACATATTGAAGTATAGAATACTGATGAATTATTTCATTCTGATAGTTGAATAAGAGACCAAAATTTCTGGTACAATTACAGGTGTTTCCTATGGCTGAGTATGAAATTAAGAAAATTTTAATGAAGTTACAGTTGCTATTTTTTGAGCTTTTGCTGTTCCTAGTTTTTTCTCAGTTACTATTTTCCAGGAATTCTGGAACTAAGAAATGCTCTACTTAGAATTTGAAAACATAAAGCCTTCAATTCAGCAAGTTTGTTTTTAAGTTTGGAAAGCAGTGAAATAGAGGTTTCTAATTTGTTTCTTTATGTGCTATCTTATAAAGTTGTTTAATATAATGTAATTACACTTCATGGAGCAAAACCCCACAAACAGTAATTGCAGATACGTACTTCCCCCATTAAACAAACAAGCATTGCCCTCCAAAAGAGAGCGATTTTTAATAATGAAACAGAAAAAGGAAGTGGTAAGTAACTAAATAATAAAAACTGTTTTTAAAGATAAAGATGTTATGTAATAGCTCATTGCCGTTCCTCTCTATGCTTGAATTAAAACATACCTGCTTTTTATTCTCACTGGCTTCTCTGAAAGTAGGAAGTTCCTTCTTTCTTATCATTTTCTTGTTTATTTATTTTTCACATTAAACATGACAAAACTTTTCTCTCATTTTTTCCCTTTCCTTTCCCAGCTGTTCCCTCGGAAGTATTCTATCTTTATTCCTTTTCTGCATTTTTCTTATTTTCTTCACGCTTATCCTTCTTTTCTCAAGGCCCAAGTCCAGTGATGCTCAGTATTCAGAGGAAACCACGGCAGTATTTTCCTTAAGCTTCCAGGTCCCATCCTGTTCTTACTGACGAAGAATAAAAGACATCCCTCTCTCAGTCACCAGCACCAGAGTCTGCAAGCAGAAATCTATTATTAATGCCAACTATTTTTTAATTATTTTAAATGGAAAAAAAAAAAGAGGACAAAGAAGGAAGTACTAGGCTAGTTAATGTGAAAGACTAGCAGGTATCACACCAGCAGAATTCAAGCTTGGTTTTAGGAACTGAAATTCACTTGCTCTGTTATCTCAGAATGTGTCTCTCAGCTGCCAGATCTGTCTTGTTGGTTTTTAATACCCAGTGTAGCTCTCCTCCTTCGCTTTTCAGGAATACAATAATCACTCCTGGGAAAAGATGAAATAAGTAGCATTTGAAGTTAAATGCAGTTTAAGGTAAACAGCCTAGTTCCCATATAATGTAAAACGATACAGCTCCACTAATCCTGTTTGGGATTACAACAGTTTCTGCCACCTGAGAGAAGTGAATAATGTCTGGTCAAAGACTCTGAGCTCAGCTTAATTGAGTTGTCAATCAAGAGGACAAGTGCTCTCCCACTAGTCAATCAGTGCATGGTGACAAATACTTCATTTGTCACAACCCAGGTTTGTTCTACGAGTAAGAATTACTGATGTGTGCCAAGAGGGTCTTTTCCAGCAGTCTGTAGGGGGAAAGCAGGTCCATAAAAGAAAAACTGAGACTGAAGTCAGCTCTTCCACAGCTCTGCAGAGGGCTGACCGTTTCCTTTCGCATCAGACCTGCGTCTTGACAGCTTCTCCTTCCAGCAGGCACACACCGCTCTTTTGAGCCACTACTACACGTCCCTAAAATGGCCTTTAAAAAGCTAACTCTGCCTCCCAAAGCAGTACCTTCCTACTCCTTCTCCTGGTGTGCATCCTGGGATATGTTCCACTTTTCTCCCATCTGAGGGCCAATACTACAACATGTGCTGGCTCTGGGCTGTTAGCCGAGCAAGTCATGAGTAAGCAGTACTTAACACCTGCATTTCTTTGAGGTTCTGCAGCATAACTTCAGAACCAGATGTATTATTAGCCATTACAAGATTTAGTGCTGCTCTTTTTAGATAGATGGACCAGATAACTGATCTTACTGCCATCTTGAATATTGCCTTGCTCTTCTTTTTCTTCATATGCATTCTCCTGGGTAAAAGCTTTTCCTTTCCCCCAGCTGGGTTTTCTTCAGTAGATTCTAATGATATAGGCAATGTCCTTTCTGATAGCTGGTGTTGGCTTTCTGTCAGTCATAGAAAATTAAATCATACTTTTTTCAGTGCTGAGAAAACCACATTGCTGTTGATAAGCATACTTTTGCTTGACATGTTGGCATTTGTAGTTGTATGCCTTAAGTCTACTCTGTAGCAGTTACAGGTGACAGGAGTAACAGCCACTTTCTCACTTCATTGTAAGGGCTAACTTCAGTGAAGCTCTGTATTTGCAATGTATTTCTTCTTCCTAGCCTGCAATTTTCTCCTTGCCAAGGAGCAGCAGAATTGGCCTTTTAGTGCCAATACACTTATAATGCTGATAGCAGTAATGCTGCTAGTGGTTTTTTTTTACTTTTCCCATCAGGTTCCTTTTGAGTACTAAACTTCTAATATTTAAGATTAATTATTTAAACCTTAAGAGTTTTCTTACATTCTATCGGTCGGAAGTCTCTGGCTAGCTGAAATGCATAAAAATAACAAGGGAAAAAAAAGATCTCTTTGTAAAATGTCTCTTGTGCTGCAGGGAACAAGCATTGGAATTGGATGTGATAAGTATGGTAAATGTCTGTGCTGTCTTGGAGGGTAATTCTTCATTTGAATGACTTATATTGGCAGATAAAATAAGAAACAAGAGTGTATACCCTGGTAATGAATTGTGGTTTAAATGTGATGTCATCTGCACAACACCTTAACACCTTTCAAGGGAGGGGCGTGCTGGATCCTTGAAGTGGTACCACTCCCGAGCACCTCATACAGCCTTGGAGCTGGCTGCCATTGCCACAGCCCTGCTGGACTCACACATCTGTTGGGAAAAGGCAGCAAATCACCATCTTTATGATGTCCCTCTGTGGGAAGTACCTCTGCTGGCATCTACTAGGTCTGTCTCAGGCTTGTCATCCCCTTCTGCCCTTGGAGCCTTCTTTTCCTTGGAACACACAACTTTTTCTTACGTTCAGCAATGTTGGCCACAGAGGTGGGTAAGATAAATGGTCCAAAATCTCGTAGCCCAGAGATGCCCAGTGATTTTTCATGCTGCTTTTCCTCTGAATGGCTGCCATCCCCACCCTCCCACACCCTCGAGACTGTGCCAGCAAGTTTATGGGCCTGTGGAGAAGAGGGACCTCTTTCCTGCATGAGAGACGTTGACTGAAGTCTGTATAGAGTGGCTCACGTTGCACCCTAACACAGCATTGAGAAACTGCCTTCCTCCTCATTTGTCTTTACTTTGTACAGAGTGTAAATTGCACTGATTTAGTGGAATGATAAATCAGGCTTCAGGGATGTGGTGGCTTCTTCTGCACAGTGAGAGTTGTGTTGGATCCTGCTTACTCAGCAGCAGGGTCTCCCGCCTCTTGGTGATACTATGCACCCCCAGTGCACCTAGGTGTCCAACATGGAGTATGGAGAAGAGATGCTGACTTTGGAGATATATATATATATTTATGTATGTTTCAGTCTCCCAATTTTTCCCCAGTCATGACTTTCTTTGTGATTTCCCTCTTAGAAACCTCGAGCTGCTCATGCCTCCACTCCCTGCTTTCCAAACCCTCACTCCCTTCTATTAGACCTTCTCTGTGCCTTTAGTGTGGCCAAGGCCTGTGTTCTCACCCATTCCTCTTTCTGGTTGCTCCCCAAAGCGTCCACTTCACTTTCTGACATGCACAGATGCTGTCACAGTCTGGTGGATCTGTTTGCTCTTCTTTCTCATTGCTTTCTGGAATGAGCTAACTACTCTGCTCAGGAATATTTTGTACAGACTTAGGGCTCTTCCCAGGCTTCAGGAGGAAACCAGCACACAGATTATCTCAGTGCTTGAAGCAAGCTTCAAAAGAAATATCTATTTCTGGTCCCTTGAATGAGGACCAGAAGCTTCCCAGAACTTCCTTGTGAATAATAAAAAATGAGCTCTCCTTTTTTCTGCTTAGTTGTAAGACGGGCCTGAGCGGTTGAGGAAAGATGTGGTCACAATCCTACCTAATGCTTTCCAGCTCTTTTGAAGGAAGATCTTTGTCTTCACTTTTTCTCGCTCCTGCTGTTACTGTGCCTGCCACTCAGGGTCTCATCTGGGCTTGGCTTTGCTCTGCAACTGTTCCTCTGAATCTTCTTACTCTCACATACCAACTGCCTACCCTCCCTTCCAAGCAGCTTTTCACACCGTATAATGTTTTGCTGTTCTCCTTTCTCAGCAATGCAGCATCGTGACTTGCCAAGCCGGCACACACTCTGTCTGACAGGGAATGTAGAATATATTGGGGAGGAGGGGGCAAGGCGGGTTGTGCCGTGGTGTGCTTCAGGGAGCA